>NC_069502.1:174372584-174422584 GCF_027579735.1 Bombina bombina | reverse complement strand
ACAGAGGTCAAACATTTTCTGTAAGTCTTCACAAGGTTGTCACACACTGTTGCTGGTATGTTGGCCCATTCCTGCATGCAGATCTCCTCTAGAGCAGTGATGTTTTGGGGCTGTCGCTGGGCAACACAGACTTTCAACTCCCTTCAAAGGTTTTCTATGGGGTTGAGATCTGGAGACTGGCTAGGCCACTCCAGGACCTTGAAATGCTTCTTACGAAGCCACTCCTTCGTTGCCAGGGTGGTGTGTTTGGGATCATTGTCATTCTGAAAGACCCAGCCACGTTTCATCTTCAATGCCTTTGCTGATGGAAGGAGGTTTGCACTCAAAATCTCACAATACATGGCCCCATTCATTCTCCCTTTGCAGAGAAACAGCCCCAAAGCATGATGTTGCCACCCCCATGCTTCACAGTAGGTATGGTGTTCTTTGGTTGCAACTCAGCATTCTCTCTCCTCCAAACATGACGAGTTGTGTTTCTACCTAACAGTTCTACTTTGGTTTCATCTGACCATATGACATTCTCCCAATCCGCTTCTGGATCATCCAAATGTTCTCTAGCATACTTCAGATGGGCCCGGACATGTACTGGCTTAAGCAGGGGGACACTTCTGGCACTGCAGGATCTGAGTCCCTGGCGGCATAGTGTGTTACTGATGGTAGCCTTTGTTACGTTGGTCTCAGCTCTCTGCAGGTCATTCACTAGGTCCCCCCGTGTGGTTCTGGGATGTTTGCTCACCGTTCTTGTGATCATTTTGACCCCACTGGGTGAGATTTTGCGTGGAGCCCCAGATCGAGGGAGATTATCAGTGGTCTTGTATGTCTTCCATTTTCTAATTATTGCTTCCACAGTTGATTTCTTCACACCAAGCTGCTTGCATATTGCAGATTCAGTCTTCCCAGCATGGTGCAGGTCTACAATTTTGTTTCTGGTGTCCTTCGACAGCTCTTTGGTCTTCACCATAGTGGAGTTTGGAGTGTGACTGTTTGATGTTGTGGACAGGTGTCTTTTATACTGATAACAAGTTCAAACAGGTGCCATTAATACAGGTAATGAGTGGAGGACAGAGGAGCCTCTTAAAGAAGAAGATACAGGTCTGTGAGAGCCAGAAATCTTGCTTGTTTGTAGGGGACCAAATACTTATTTTCCACCATAATATGCAAATAAATTCTTTCCAAATCAGACAATGTGATTGTCTGGATTTGTTTCCACATTTTGTCTCTCATAGTTGAGGTATACCTATGATGAAAATTACAGGCCTCTCTCATCTTCTTAAGTGGGAGAACTTGCACAATTGGTGGCTGACTAAATACTTTTTTGCCCCACTGTATCTTATAATTTACTACAAAAATGTTTATAAAATATGATGAATACATTTAAAAACACACTTTTTCTAACTTTGACGCCCAAAATCTGTTGCACATCTACAACCACCAAAAAACACCCATGCTAAATAGTTTCTAAATTTTGTCCTGAGTTTAGAAATACCCAATGTTTACATGTTCTTTGCAAGTTATAGGGCAATAAAAACAAGTAGCACTTTGCCATTTCCAAACCATTTTTCTTCAAAATTAGCGATAGTTACATTGTAACACTGATATCTGTCAGCAATCTCTGAATAACCCTTCACATGTATATATATTTTTTAGTAGAAAACCCGAAGTATTGATCTAGGCCCATTTTGGTATATTTCATGCCACCATGCGATCAAATAAAAACATTTTTAAACTTTTTCACAAACTTTAGGTTTCTCACTGAAATTATTTACAAACATCTTGTGCAATTATGGCACAAATGGTTGTAAATGCTTCTCTGGGATCCCCTTTGTTCAGAAATGGCAGACATATATCTCTTTGACATTGCTTTTTAGTAATTAGAAGGCCGCTAAATGCCACTGCACACCACACTTGTATTATGCCCAGTCGTGAAGGGGTTAATTAGGTAGCTTGTAGGGTTAATTTTAGCTTTAGTGTAGAAATCAGCCTCCCACCTGACACATCCCACCCTTGATCCCTCCCTGACCCCCCTGAAACAGCTCTCTTCCCTCCCCACCTCAGAATCGTCACCACACTGGCAGAAACACTTTTGTTTTATTTAATTTTTTATATTTATTCTGCAGTGTTGGATCCCCCCTTAGCCCCCCACCTCCCTGATCCCCCAAAACAGCTCTCTAACCCTCCCCCCTCTACCTATTTGCCGCAATCTTGGGTACTGGCAGCTGTCTGTCAGTACCCAGTTTGCTAGAAATGTTCCCGCCCCCCTTGAGCACGCTCACCGGACCTCAAACTAGAACTGATCCAGCGATGGGCCGAAGCGGCTGGTAGCAATAACGATCACTTCCAGAGCTTGAAACCCCTGAGGATGTCCTTGGTCATTAAGGGGTTAATCATTGGAGCCCTAGGTGCTATTGCATTGTTATTTTATTATGCACTTGTTGATTATGCAATTGTACTGTATTTAATAATGGTCCTTTACTAGATGCAGAATGCAGAAAAAAATGGCCACTCATGCCATTCGGCTATGTTTGGAGCTAAATTTATTTTAGTTTAACTGCAACACAACAGGATTCACAAGAATAAATCTGAAATAGCTGAATGTAACGAGCAGCCACCTTTTTGTGCATTTTTGTGCATTTGGAGGTATCGGAAACCTCTGAATGCATATATCTACTTATCTGTGCCAACAAAGGGCTAGATTACAAGTGGATCGCTAATTTGCGGGCGCACGTAAATAACTAGCCATTATAAGTGGCTGGTTATTGCTACCGCTAGCTTGTGGTAGCAATTAGAACTTGTAAAATTAACCAGAGATCAGAGATCTCTGAATAATTTTTTAAATGTACACCAAATAAAGTGTAATATACTTTATTAAAAAATAAAGATAGTAGCATCTTTATTTTTTTAACAAAGTAACTGCACTTAGCAGTTTTTGGGGGCTAAAATTTGCGACTGTAGGGTGTTAGGAAAAAAACTGCACTGAAAAGTGCCTTTACATTGCAGTCTATACACATATTAAGACATAAATATAGATGTATATATTCACATACATATATATTCACAATTTGCTGCTATCATGACTTTACCCCCTTTGCTGCGCTAATTCTCATGCCATGTCTCACGCATAAGAAAGAGGCTCCCATTGTAGCCTATGGAAGCACGGTCTCGTGAGCGCAATGCTTCTCAGCAATGGGAATGCGAGCTTGCGTTCGCATTGCAGCTAACTTATAATACCAGTGCACATTTGCGTGCACTGGTATTACTAAGTGGAGCACAAATATCGCTTTCGTGAAAGTGATATTTTGCACTCCACTTGTAATCTAGCCCTAAATGTGTACATAGTTAATAAATTATTTTAAAATTTGCAATACAATCTTTAATTGTTGCTTTAGGCAATGAGTTTAATGTTCCTTTATACTAAATATATACTATATATATGTCTCAGACTTTTTTGCTGTGAGAATCTTCTGTTGCTGGCTTATGTGTGTTAAAATCATGTGCATTTTATCTGATGACTCGTGTTCTTAGCACAAGACTCTGAGCAGCTGATTATCACAGTCTGCTGCAACAACACGCACTGAATTCTCTGATATTGTAATCAGCATTGTAAAATCAGTAAGTTAACCTGCTGTGACTGTAAAATCTGAACCATGAATTCACAAATTAAAACTGTCAGCCTGTTTAGGTATACTACTGAGTAAGTGATCGAACATGTTTATATATATATATATATATATATATAATTTTATTTCATATTACAAATCAAAGAGATACTCTGATGCCAAAATTACATACTCTAATTTTAAAACTATTCTACAGAACGTCACTATTGGTGTTTAATCTTCTTCTCCAAGGTTAATACTTAATACCTACTGATCTACAAATTGGAAGAAGAATTATTTACCCTTTGTCTGAATTCTGTAATTCCTTTCCTCAAATGAGCTTATTTCAGAGAGTTTTGCCGTTGAGAAATGCAAACAGCTTCATGCTCACACTCGCACATATAGTGCACATTTGGTAAACACACATACTCTGTGTTTACAGAATCTTATCTGATATCACTGACAGCTCTCTAAGCAGCTTCATGAGTCAGAGGAAAATGCACATGTGCCAGGCTTACTGTTGGATTTATGGCAATGTGAGAACATTAAAAGTTATTCTAGAAGTTGTAATTTATGAAAGAATAATGGCATGAAAATATGTATATTGTAAAAAGGCTTCTAATCATATTTTAAAAAAAACACTACTTGTTTTCCAAATGCAACACACACACACATAATTAAAAAAATTAAAGGGACAGTCTACTCCAGAATTGTTATTGTTTAAAAAGATAGATAATCCCTTTATTACCCATTCCCAGTTTTTCATACCTAACACTGTTATATTAATATAGTTTTTACCACTGTGATAACCTTGAATCTAAGCCTCTGCAGACTGCTCCCTTATTTCAGTTCTTTTGACAGACTTACATTTTAGTCAGTCAACTCCACGGGAGTGAGCACAATGTTATCTATATGGCACACATGAACTAGCGCTGCCTAGCTGTAAAAAAAAGAGTCCACAGCTCCATTCATTACTTTTGGGAAAACAATACCCAAGCTATAGAGGACACAGAATGCAAAATGGGTGGGTACAAGAGGCGGCCCATTCTGAGGGCACCATGCCTGCAAATCCCTACCCACAAAAACCCGCTTTGTCCGAAGCCGAGAAAACTTTGAAAAAGAAAAGGCCCCAAGGACATTGACCGCAGATAGTCCATAAGCCTTGCTAGAGACCACAGAAATAGACTTGACTGAGCCAACACGCCTCCAGGAGACACCGCCACCCAGCAGTCGGTCCCCAACAACACACCCCTTACTAGAGAAAAGGGATCAACTACCGAAACCTCCCAAAAAGGAGAAGATGTGGAAGAAAAACTCAAGGATTCCCGAAGACCCCTAAATAGGGTACAACAAGTTCCAAATAAAATAAGGAACCCCGAAAACCGAACCAAGCTCACAGAGACCAGAACCGGTCTTGAGAAACAAGGCAGGCAACGCCCAGACCCCGGATCGTACAGAAACCACAAGGTTAAGACCAGGAATCTGAAACCGAGGAGAAAAACAGAAAAACAGTGCAACCGCACCCGTCTAAAGGACAACTGAAGACAGAGTTCTCAAGTTACAAGATAACTCAGAATATCGAAATATTCAGAGATCGAATATGTGCAGCAACCCCAGATAAGCGAACACTTGAGTCAACACCACACTCCACTGTCATACAAGGATGACTCTGAAATAGAATACTTGCAGGCAAGTAAGAGCAGCTGAAAAGAGACATCAAACCCTAATTGACAGACTGCAGAACATCCACTAAAAAGTGGGCACATCACAGGCTATCAAAAAGCCGCTAGTCCTTCTCAACATCTTGAACATGGAGAAGCACAGAACCTCAAAGCAGCTCACCAAACCTCAAATGACCCGAGGATGTACAACAGATCTCAGATCCTGCTCCACACCAGACCAGCCCAAGCAACAGGCAGGTCTGAAAAAACAGGGGAACAGAAAGGACCCCAATCACCAACCCCCAGGGAAGGACTGAATGGGGAGAACTTGGTCACACCAACAGAACTCGGGAGCCCAAAGAGCTCCTTTAAATGGGTACTCCCAAAGAGAACCCCATAGGAGATGAACATAGCAAGATGCAGTAGATCCCTATGAAGACCCAGCATAACTGACAGTCTCAACATGGAGATTGCAATCTCCACAGACGGAACAGAACATACAGGATAAAAACACCTGTTCCAACCTCCTGCAAACTTCCAACCCATGCGGGGAAGGAAACACTCAAAATCCTGATGAAATAACGGAACAGAGTGTGTCGCAGTGGAACTTCACTGAGTCCCAGTCAACCAGCTAGAAAGGCTAACAAGGACTGAACCAATCCCCCATGCTTCGCTAACCCTCATGTCCTCTCAAAATACTTAGCTGAACTTGTTACAAACAAGGAATAACACCAATAATAATGTGAAGCACTCGGCGCTCCAACCGGACCAGCCAGGCAGAACAGGCGCCTCTTGTCTGAAACAGGCCGCAAGAACAGAAGAATCCGAACCCAATCAGGACCAGCCTGAAACCAAGGGCCGATACTGTCAAGGCCACAGATAGTCACCCCCAGAGATGGGGGATAAACAGCAAACATAGGACTAACATGTCCTCACACCAAACAAACTTCCGTAGAAGTAAACTGAGCAATCAAAAAATCGTGAGCATCAATTCCAGAAAAAATTGCCGAAGGAAATACATAAATATGAGCTCAAAATAAAAAATCCTCCTAACTGGATTAAAATAAAAGATAAGGCAACCCGTAGGTTATCGCCCAAGAAGAACAGACACACCCGCAGGACCGGGATCCTGTTCTTCCAGCTCAGAACTGGAAAGGATACTCAATAAACAAGGCTATAGACTGAGAATCCCCATATCTATTAAGGATGGGATCCTCCAACAACGCCAAAATGTGCCTCAGTAGGACACGAAGGAGCGCCAGTCTATAACGGAAGGCACAGCATACCTTCGCCGGAGCAGAAGACAACTCGGGCCCTGAAGGTTGACCCCCTGAAGCCTCAAGGACAGTCATTCCAACGGAGAGCTGAGTAGGCCATCCCATGCCTAAGGAGTACCGGTTAACGGAACAGGTACAATATCGTAAGCACACTTCTGGTAGTTGCAGATGCGCCAGAGCCATGATTATGGACATGCGAAAACATGCCACCAGCTCCGGAGGGAACAAGTCACCTTCCAGAGAAGGATAAGCAAATCTGGGTTACCTGACTACTCGCTTTGGCTCCTGACTCGGCTCGTCTGACTTCCAGCTCTGGTTTTGATTCCTGGCTTGTTATTTGACTTGTGGACTTTTTATTATTTTTTGCTATTAATAAAGGTGCGATTATTTTTGCACTCATCTCAGTCTGATTCCTGGCACCCTGACAATGTGACAGATAGTAGCGTCGCCTCTGCCATGGACTTGAGAGAAGAAAGCAGGCAGCGAAACTCGTCAACGCTGATTACTTGTGGAACTGTTAATATGAGTCGGGATGGGTTCCCAGAAAGACTCTCCCTGCATCTCCGGACTAACTTTCATCCATGCTCTCACTGAGAGGCTGACATGATTACTTAAAACTCCAGTCCCATGCCTTAGAGTACTACCCTCCTTAAGAGACAATCAAAACTTCTGACACTTCTCTGCCAACCTCCTAGGACAAAAGGCAAATAATGACTGGGGGATGAGGGAAGTGGGAGAGGTATTTAAGCCTTTGGCTTGGGTGTCTTTGCCTCCTCCTAGTGGCCAGGTTATGAATTCCTAAAAGTAATGAATGCAGCTGTGGACTCTTTCCATTTCTGAAGAAAAGTAAATTGGAAAGTTGTTTAAAATTGCATGACCTATCTGTATCATGAAAGTTTAATTTTGACTAGACTGTCCCTTTAAAGGGACATTATACGTTCCTTTTTTCTTTGCATAAATGTTTTGTCGACGATCTATTTACATAGCCCATAAAGTTTTTTTTTTTTTTAAATGTATAGTTTTGCTTATTTTTAAATAACATTGCTCTGATTTTCAGACTCCTAACCAAGCCCCAAAGTTTTATGAGAATACTGTCAGCTACCTTCTCCAGCTTGCTCCTGTTTGTGTAAAGGGTCTTTTCATATGCAAAAGAAGGGGGGGGGGGGAGTGTCTTATTTCCCACTTGCAGTGGGCTTTCCTGCTACCTTTTCAACAGCGCTAAACTGAGAGCTGCTAAGTAAGTTTTTAAACAGTTTTATACTGGATTTTTATGTCAGTATCTGTGCATCTTATTCTTTATAGTAGTGTCTATTACATGCAGTTATATGAAAATGAGTGTATACTGTTCCTTTAAAGAAGCTACTCCCAGGTAGAAACGTGGGCCATAGAACAAGCTACTGACTTGTTCGTTCCTGCTTCTCTTTCTGTAGGGGGATGAGGGAAACCAGACGTGGACTCCTTGCCCAATGTGCCTAGAGGGATATGGCTGCACCTCACTGACGAGGCTTAAAGGAGGCAGAAACAATCGTCTGGGGTTGCAATTTCCCTTGTTCAGAGTAGAATTGCCTGATATTTCAGGGCTGGACTGACCTTGTAAGGCAGGATCAGACTGATATACTTCAGGAAAGTTCTCCTCTGTCAAAAGCACAATTGAATTGAAGCTACTCCCAGGTTGTAACCAGGACATAGAACAAGCCGCTGAGCTGTCATTTGTTCCTGACAGACTGCTTCTCTCTTTCTGTATGTTCAGGTAAATTAACTGAATAGTTTCTACTTCCGAAAGTGTCAAAAGAACAGCTGCCTACTTGGATCTCGCATTTGGATAGTACAGAAAAGCAGTGGAGGACAAGTTGCCTTTGGCACTTTCAGGAGTATTGAGGATGCTTTTTTATATAAAAGTTGGAGTAATTTACCTGAACAAATGCTGCTTCAGAACATGGGGACTAAACTGTCCATTTAAAGGGACAGTCTACACCAGAATTTTTATTGTTTTAAAAGATAGATAATCCCTTTATTACCCATTCCCCACTTTTGCATAACCAACACAGTTATATTTATATATTTTTTACCTCTGATTATCTTGTATCTAAGCCTCTGCAAACTGCCCCTTTATTTCAGTTCTTTTGACAGACTTGCAGTTTAGCCAATCACTGCCTGCTCCCAGATAACTTCACGTGCACGAGCACAGTGTTATCTATATGAAATACGTGAACTAACACCCTCTAGTGGTGAAAAACTGTTCAAATGCATTGTGAAAAGAGGTGGCCTTCAAGGTCTAAGAAATGAGCATATGAACCTCCTAGATTAAGCTTTCAACTAAGAATACCAAAAGAACAAAGCAAAATTGGTGATAAAAGTAAATTGGAAAATTGTTTAAAATTACATGCTCTATCTGAATCATGAAAGTTTATGTTGGCCTAGACTGTCCCTTTAACAGTAATGATGATGGGACACATCTGTAATAACTGTAACAGCAATACAGTATAATGGTGTAATCTATGCATCAGTATAAGGAACATTACTATAAACAAGCAGAAGAGAATGACTTGCATTTTTTATTACTGTTGCTGTATTAAGCATTAACAAATGCAACTAGTAATAGACAAGGTTGTGTAACATACATGGGATAACTTTTTGACCTATGCTTTTTAGCGCTGTCACTCACTAACATTTTGCATTTATCATTTACATTATCTTAGAAGGGGTTAATCATTAGTGACAGCCAGGTCCTTTTATCTTTGGCGCTGTCCTGTATTCCTTACATTACCTATTTTTTCCCTTCTTAGTGTCTAACACTTACAGGTATTAGCAGCCTTAGTATGGATGATGATATTTTCACATGGAGAGAAAAAACCTTAAAGGATATTTTAAACAATGAGGGAAATGACACCCCCTTAGACACCATAGATATTAAAGAAACTATGCAGGATTTAGAAAGACTTCTTACAAGAGAATTAAAACAAAAAACTGAACTTACATTTATATATATATATATATATATATATATTAACTTGGCTATCATTCCACGTGGGTTAAGATTAAAGAAAAACTGCACATTTGAACTCAAAGAAATATTTCAAAATGAATGGGATGATACACTTAAAGCATCCATTATTCTTTTAAAAATATTGAAAAAATCAAGAGAAGATTCACTCAAAACAATATAAAATAATATTACAGTGCTCAAAAATAAATTAAATGATAAAAAAGACAATGCTGATTATATACTTAAACAGAAGGAAATAGTTACAAAATTAACCAGTCTCAACCAGGATTTACTTGGAGTTAAATGGAGAAAACTAAATAGAGATAAAAGGGATTATACAGAAAACATGGAGGGCTCACCAGTAGTAGAAACTGATAAACTAAATATCACTACTCACCATGACACAGAACAACCTACCACGTCTTCATTTAGACACAGAATAGACTCACACAGATCCACACTTAAAGGGACAGTCTAGGCCAAAAAAAACCTTTCATGATTCAGATAGGGCATGTAATTTTAAACAATTTTACAATTTACTTTTATCACCATATTTGCTTTGTTCTCTTGGTATTCTTAGTTGAAAGCTTAACCTAGGAGGTTCATATGCTAATTTCTTAGACCTTGAAGGCCACCTCTTTTCAGAATGCATTTTAACAGTTTTTCACCACTAGAGGGTGTTAGTTCACGTATTTCATATAGATAACACTGTGCTCGTGCACGTGAAGTTATCTGAGAGCAGGCACTGATTGGCTAAACTGCAAGTCTGTCAAAAAACTGAAATAAAGGGGCAGTTTGCAGAGGCTTAGATACAAGATACTCACAGAGGTTAAAAGTATATTTTTATGACTGTGTTGGTTATGCAAAACTGGGGAATGGGTAATAAAGGGATTATCTATCTTTTAAAAGAATAAAAAAAAAATTCTGGTGTAGACTGTCCCTTTAAGCCCACAAATGTACTTAGACAAAACACGAATAACTATAAGAAGTCAAATCCCAACAAAGATACTTATCTCTATCCAAACAGGAATTGGAATAAAAATAACACTCACAATTATTATAGAGATTGGAATGATGAACTTAAATATGCAAACGAATCCACTTATAGTTATAGAAACACTAAAGATCATCAGACACACGAAAATCGTAATTATAATAGAGAAAGTAGACTATATGACACTCATCCCCCAAATCAAAGAGAGCACCAGTATTGGAGAAATAAGAACACCAGAGAATATCAGTCAGATCACAGGTATAATCAAAGAAGATATACTAATAACCATTCTTCTAACCATGAACAAGAATGTCATCACTATAGATTTAATCCTAGATATGAAGATGCAGAAGTTAATTGGAAGGTCAGAACCCATAACAGATTCCAAATGTTAGATGAAGAAAAATTCCCTGATAGTGAGAATTATTTTTTAGAGTTGAGCCCTCAGAGACCAAAACCACCCATAGATCTAGAACAACAAGACTCACGCAGAAAAAGAACAAGAGAGGGAAACGAGGAGGGAGAAAGGGAACAGAAAAGATTGAGATAAAATCGAACGGTATTTTCAATTTAAGCAGTAAAACACTAAACAAAGATGAAGAGAGAATTCTAAACCTAGGTTTAAGTTTCACTCCCTCCACAAGACTAAATAAATGTAATACTCACATTCATGTGAGTCAGTTTATAAGAGAGCTCACATTAAAAAGATTCTTTATTAAGAATCCTATTGAGAGAAATTATACTGAAATTAATCAACAAAAAACCCAACAGACTAAATTTAGACATTCAGAACTTAAATGTAAATCAAAGTTTTACCCAGTAAATGATAAAGGCCGAAACCTTGAATTATTTGAAAAATTAGTTCAAAAAGATATAAAAAAAAATCTAATTTAAAAAATAAAAATAAGATATCCAACAATCTCACTCAGCGTGAAAGATCAGTATTAAAAGGTTTACAAAAGAACAAAGATTTGGTTATAAAACCAGCAGATAAGGGGAGAGGGGTAGTTACTATGGATAGGATAAAATATGTAAATGAAGCTATGAGACTTTTAGATGACAAAGAGACCTATAAAGAATTAAAAATGGATCCCACCAAAAAGTTTCTGTCTAGATTAATCACTATCCTTGATGAAGCAAAATCGATAGGTATCCTTACTGATAAAGAATTCAACTATCTGAAACCTACATTTCCAAAAATTCCAATATTTTACCTGTTACCCAAAATTCACAAAGACACCATTAATCCCCCTGGAAGGCCCATTATATCGGGCATTTACTCCATTACAGCGAATCTTTCCCAATACATCCATGGTTTCTTACAATATTATGTAAAAGAATTACCATCTTACCTAAAAGATACTAGAGACATCTTACATTGCTTAAATGAATTTATATGGGATAACCAATATATACTCGTAACCTGCGATGTCTCATCGCTTTATACAAGTATCAATCATGAACTAGGCCTCCAAGCCATTAAATTATATTTAGATAAGGATCACACCTTATTAAAGGAACAAAAAGAATTTATCCTTAAGAGCATCAGGTTTATTTTGGAACAGAACTATTTTTCATTTGAGAAACATTTCTTTCTGCAATTGAAAGGAACCGCTATGGGCACAAGATTCGCACCCAGCTATGCCAATCTATTTATGGGTCATTGGGAAGAATCCTTTTTCGCTGAGCATGAGCTGGGTGCGAATCTTGTGCTCTATAAGAGATATATAGACGATCTGATTTTGGTTTGGAAGGGTACAGAAGAAGATCTTCTCACATTACTTACAGATATGAACAAGAACCAAATAGGTCTACAATTCGCATATACCCACAGCCGAGCAAAAATCACCTTTTTAAACCTAGATATAGAGATTAAAGAAGAAGAATTAGTAAACTCTACCCATTTTTAAAAAGTAGATGCGAACAATCTGATCCATTATAAAAGTTGCCACTTACAAAAGTGGAAAGATTATATCCCTAAAGGTCAATATCTGAGGATAAAAAGAAATTGCTCTAGGATTATAACGAACAAATTAAGCTATTAGAACAAAAATTTACTGAAAGAGGTTATCATCCTGTAGTAATAAAAAAGGCCAAAACAGAAGTAGACCATAAAGATCGAAATAGTCTCCTAACGACACATATAAATACCCCTAAAAACATATATAACCAAACAGATATCGATGTCCCGTTCATAATTGACTACAATTGTGACAATAGAATCATTACAAAAATCTTGAATAAACATTGGCATCTTATCCAAACAGACCCTCTTATTGGCAATAAAGTTAAAGATCGGCCAAGAATTATCTATAGAAAAACTCAAAACTTTAAAAGCTTATTGGCACCTAGCGAATTGAAACCGAAAAAATGTAAGGGATATATACAAAACTTAAAAGGAGACCCTCTACAAGGTTTCTTTCCATGTTTTGGATGCAAACCCTGCCAATTCTCAAGTAAAATCAAATCACTCACGACCAGGACTAATCCTAACTTTGCTCTGAACTACTGATTGCATCACAGTCAGCTTTTACTACTGATTTTTGAAGCCAAATTTTTAGCTGTTTGCTAAACAGCTTCTCTACCACGAACTGAGCATCCAGCTCTCCAAGTATCTTTCAGGAATTGCTGTATGAACGATCACACCACTAGTAGTGGTATACACCTTTGATCTGAAGACCACCATTCACAGAGTGCTACATTTGCACATACAGTTGTTACACTGTCGCCTGTTGCTTCCATTACCAAGGACTGTGAAATAGAACGCCTAGAAGGTATATTCACAATTGCATCCATTTGAATGATGTTCATATTTTTGTGAAGGTAAAACTTTCATCTCTGCACCACTGGGAGCTAGCTGATATACGCTTCAAACAAATCGCTGCTTGGAAGCAGGGAAGAAATATCATCTCAGCTGAAGGTATACCATCTTTGTCTTTTTGTTAAAAGCTTAACACAACACTGCTTAAAGGAAACACTGCATCAATAAGGTACCTTATTAACTATATTTACACCTATATAAACTGCCTTAATAAATCAGTTCCCCACATTATTTGGAAACCGCTGGGACTCATATCCTATTTTCCTATTTTTCTGTTGTTAAAAAACATTTTTGAGATAAGAGTCCTATTAAAGGAGCGCAGATCGTGGCCCACTTTCCCTGATAATAGGCATTTTAGCTACATTGTTTTTATTGAAGGGAGACGTTCCTTATGTATGTTTGTGAAAATATGTGTTTTTAAATATATGCTATTTTTATCTGCTCACACTTGAGTGTTATATACTTATTTTTTTATCGCCAACATTTACATATTTGCTTTTATATATCACAGATGTGTATCTACCTAATATATATGCCATTTGGATAAACATTTTCTATTTGACCGCACTAGAGTGCTCTACATTTTTTAATTTTCTACACTGCCAACAAACACATATTTGCTTTCGTATATGATCACAGATTTATACCTACCATATATTACAAATAACTCACTAAATATATAAGAAACTTTTTGACCTATGCTTTTTAGCGCTGTCACTCACTAACATTTTGCATTGATCATTTAGATTATCTTAGAAGGGGTTAATCATTAGTGACAGCAAGGTCCTTTTATCTTTGCTATCCTGTATTCCTTACAATACATGGGATAATGACAGTACATAATAAAACAAAAAGCCACAAGAAGCTGTAGCAATAGAAAGTACATCTTCATATAAAGAGGCTCACAAGCTTACAAAGGATTTGATACAAAGGGTAAAGAACGTAATCAGTTGCCTCTGGCTAGACGAGTGTGCAGTGACTTAAAGGGATAGTAAAGTCATAGTTAGATATTCATGATTTAGACAGAGCATACAATTTTAAACAACCTTCCAATTTACTTCTATTATTTAATTTGCTTCTATCTTTTGATATCCTTTGCTGAAAGGTTTGTCTAAGTAAGCTCAGGAGCAGCAAAGAACCTAGGTTCTAGCTGTTGATTGGTGGCTGCATATATATATATATACTGATTGTCATTGGCTCACTCATGTGTTCAGTTAGAAGCCGGGAATGTGCATTGCTGCTCCTTTAACAAAGGATACCAAGAGAATGAAACAAATTCGATAATTGAAGTCAACTGGAAAGTTGTTTAAAATTGTATGTTCTACCTAAATCATTAAAGAAAAAATGTGGGTTTCATGTCCCTTTAAGAGATAAGGTGTAACTTACAGTACAGCTATGGGTTGTGAAACAATAAGTCATTGGCGGAATGCAGAGTGAGAGGGGCATCACTAGTTGTGTTAATAGGAATGTTCCCCTTAGCTATGGCAATTGCAGGTGTTAATAGGGCAACAAGGGAAGGAGGGCAGTGAGTGTCCTTATGGTGTAATAATGCAGACAGAGGATTTGTCAAACCAGTATTTCTACAACTAACCTGCTAATGACCACTAAATATACTGGGGGGGGGGATTAAAAATCACTTAAAGGGATACGACCGAGCATTTTCATTTGTGATTCACCCAGAACAATTTAAAAAAAAAAGTTTCCAGTTTTCTTCTTTTATCAAATTTGCTTTGTTCCTATGGTATCTGTGTTGAAGAGAAACCTAGGTAGGTGTCAAGAGCACTACATGGCAGGAAATTGTGCTGCCATCTAGTGCTCTTGCAAATGGATAACATTCGTGCAAAACTGCTGCGTATAGTGCTCCAGACACGTGCACGCTCCTGAGCTTACATCCCTGCTTTTCAACTAAACATACAAAGAGAACGAAGAAAATGTTGCTTATAGAAGTAAATGAGAACATTATTTATTGCAAGCTCTATCTGAATTATGAAAGAAACATTGTCCCTTTAACACAGAAAACTAATTTATTGTCTTACTCTTTTTTAGCACATTGCACAATCCCGTCCTCCTCCTGTCTAATCAAATTTAATCCCATTAAAGGGACAGTAAACACCTGGGGCGCGATCCGATATACATCGTAGTTTGCGGCGCAAGCGAGGGAACCCCCGCCGCCCGTAGTTTCAGCTCGCAACTCGAGCTATCCAATATACCCCACCGGCAATTGCTAAAGTTCCGTAAATCGGATAAACCAGTGAAGTCCAGAAATCTGCGTAAGTACAAATTTCTGGAGTCACCAGTGACTTACGGCACTTTAGAAACTGCCGGCGCTTACAAAACCTGACTAAGTTATTAAATCTCCCTTACTGTCTAACACGCCTCCCAAACATAGCCCGACACGTATACCCCTCTATCCACTATCCCCCCTCACTCTCCTAATAATAAATGTATTAACCCCTAAACCGCCGCTCCCGGACCCCACTGCACCTAATAAAGTTATTAACCCCTAAACCGCCGCTCCCGGACCCCGCCGCCACCTACATTAACTACCCCCCTAATGTGAGCCCCTTACACCACCGCCACCTACATTAACTACCCCCTAATGTGAGCCCCTTACACCGCCGCCACCTACATTAACTACCCCCTAATGTGAGCTCCTACCTCGCCGCCAGCTATATTAAAATTATTAACCCCTAATCTAATCCCCCTATACCGCCGCCACCTATATTAAATTATTAACCCCTAATCTAATCCCCCTATACCGCCGCCAGCTATATTAAAATTATTAAGCCCTAATCTAATCCCCCTATACCGACGCCACCTATATTAAATTAATTAACCCCTAAAATACTAAACTATCCCTACCACTAAACCTAAGTCTAACCCTACAAATAGCCCTGAAAAGGGCTTTTTGCGTGGCATTACCCCAAAGTAAACAGCTCTATTGCCAGCCCTTAAAAGGGCTTTTTGCTGGGCTTTGCCCCAAAGTAATCAGCTCTTTTATCAGCCCTTAAAAGGGCTTTTTGCGGGGCATTGTCACAAAGTAATCAGCTCTTTTGCCTATAATCTAAATCCCCCTATACCGCCGCCACCTATAATAAATGTATTACCCCCTAATCTAATCCCCCTACACCGCCGCCACCTATATTAACTATATTAACCCTAATTATATTAGGGTTAATATAGTTATTATATTATATATATTAACTATATTAACCCTAATTATATTAGGGTTAATATAGTTAATATAGTTATTATATTATATATATATTAAGTATAATAACCCTATCTAACTCTAACACCCCTAACTAAATTCTTATTAAAATAAATCTAATTAATATTAATATTATTAATTAAAATATTCCTGTTTAAATCTACATACTTACCTATAAAATAAACCCTAAGATAGCTACAATATAATTAATAATTACATTGTAGCTATTTTAGGGTTTATATTAATTTTACAGGAAACTTGGTATTTATTTTAACTAGGTACAATAGCTATTAAATAGTTAATAACTATTTAATAGCTACCTTGTTAAAATAATTACCAATTTACCTGTAAAATAAATCCTAACCTAAGTTAGGAATACACCTACACTATCAATAAATTAAATAAACTACAAATATCTATACTAAAATACAATTAAATACACTAAACTAAATTAAAAAAACAAACACTAAATTACAAAAAAATAAAAAAAGATTACAAGAATTTTAAGCTAATTACACCTATTCTAAGTCCCCTAATAAAATAATAAAGCCCCCCAAAATAAAAAAATGCCCTACCCTATTCTAAATTAAAAAGTAACCAGCTCTTTTACCAGCCCTTAAAAGGGCTTTTTGCGGGGCATGTCCCAAAGTAATCAGCTCTTTTGCCTGAAAAAAAAAACACAATACCACCCCCAACATTACAACCCACCACCCACATACCCCTACTCTAAACCCACCCAAACCCCCCTTAAAAAAAAACTAAAACTAAGCCCCAGAAGATCTCTCTACCTTGAGTCGTCTTCACCCAGCCGGGCCGAACTCTTCATCCAATCCGGGCGATGTCTTCATCCAAGCGGCAAAGAAGAAGTCTTCCATCCGGGCGATGTCTTCATCCAAGCGGCAAAGAAGAAGTCTTCCATCCCGGCAATGTCTTCATCCAAGCGGCAAAGAAGAGGTCCTCCATCGGGGCAAAGTTTTCCTCAAAGCGGCATCTTCAATCTTCTTTCTTCAGACCTCCGACGCGGAACATCCACCTGGCCCGACGACTGAAAGACGAATGAAGTTTCCTTTAAATGACGTCATCCAAGATGGCGTCCCTTGAATTCCGATTGGCTGATAGGATTCTATCAGCCAATCGGAATTAAGGTAAGAAAATCTGATTGGCTGATTCAATCAGCCAATCAGATTCAAGTTCAATCCGATTGGCTGATCCAATCAGCCAATCAGATTGAGCTCGCATTCTATTAGGTTTAGTGGTAGGAATAGTTTAGTATTTTAGGGGTTAATTAATTTAATATAGGTGGCGGCGGTATAGGGGGATTAGATTAGGGGTTAATAATTTAATATAGGTGGCGGCGGTATAGGGGGATTAAATTAGGGGTTAATAATTTTAATATAGCTAGCGGCGGGGTAGGGGGATTAGATTAGGGGTTAATAATTTAATATAGGTGGCGGAGGTATAGGGGGATTAAATTAGGGGTTAATAATTTTAATATAGCTGGCGGCGGGGTAGGGGGATTAGATTAGGGGTTAATAATTTAATATAGGTGGCGGCGGTATAGGGGGATTAAATTAGGGGTTAATAATTTTAATATAGCTGGTGGCGGGGTAGGGGGATTAGATTAGGGGTTAATAATTTTAATATAGCTGGCGGCGGGGTAGGAGCTCACATTAGGGGGTAGGTAATGTAGGTGGCGGCAGTGTAAGGGGCTCACATTTGGGGGTAGTTAATGTAGGTGGCGGCGGTGTAAGGGGCTCACATTAGGGGATAGTTAATGTAGGTGGCGGCGGTGTAAGGGGCTCACATTAGGGGATAGTTAATGTAGGTGGCGGCGGGGTCCGGGAGCGGCGGTTTAGGGGTTAAATACTTTATTAGGGATTGCGGCGGGGGATCGCGGTTGACTGGTAGATAGACATTGCGCATGCGTTAGGTGTTAGGTTTTATTTTGCAGCCAGTTTAGGGAGCTACGGGGCTCCGATACACAGCGTAAGGCTTACTACGCCTGCAATTCGTGGCGAGTTGAAAATGGAGTAAGATTTCTCCATTTTTGCCACGTAAGTCCTTACGCTGTATATTGGATACCAAACTGTGCTGGTTTGGTATACCTGTCTATGGGCCAAAAAACTACGGCCGAAGGCAGAAATATACGAGCGTAACTTCTAGGTTACGCCGTATATGTGATACCAAACCAGCGCAAAATTTGGCATCGCCGGCTTTTGCGGGCGACGATGCATATCGGATCGAGGCCCAGAATTTTTGTTGTTTAAAAAGGTAGATAATCCCTTTATTACCCATTCCCCAATTTTGCACAACCAACACAGTTATACTAATATACGTTTTACCTCTGTGATTACCTTGTATCTAAGCCTCTGCAAACTGCCCCCTTATTTCAGTTCTTTTGACAGACTTGCATTTTTAGCCAATCAGTGCTTGCTCATAGGAGCTTCACGTGCCTGAGCTCAATGTTATCTATATGAAACACATGAACCAACGCCCTCTAGTGGTTAAAAACTGTCAAAATGCTTTCAAATTAGAGGCAGTCTTCAAGGTCTAAGAAATAAGCACATGAACCTCCTAGATTTAGCTTTCAACTAAGAATACCAAGAGAACAAAGCAAAATTGGTAATAAAAGTAAATTGAAAAGTTGTTTAAAATTACATGCCCTATTTAAATCATGAAAGATTTTTTTTTTTTTGCTTTACTGTCCCTTTAACCCCATCATTATTATAAACCTGCCAGGTGCAGTTTCCACTGACATAAGTGCTCTGAGCAGATTGTGCAACATTAGGTTTAAAACCCCATAATCAATATATTGACAGATCATGTGCTACAGTGCTACCTCCTAATTGACCATCAGAGTTTTGTGAAAACTTCTAGTTGAGAAGAGTGAGCATTCAGAGTCATCAATAAACATAATTAATAAGCATACGTCTGACTGTCCACAGGTAAGCAAATTTAAAAAAAAAAATCAGCTTATACTAATTTACTTCTTTTATCAAATTTTCTTTATTCTCTTGGTATCTTTTGTTGAAAAGCAGAGACATATTTTCAGGAGCCGTGCACGTGTCTAGAGCACTACACGACAGCAGTTTTGCAAGAACATTATCCATTTGCACGAGCACTAGATGTTAACACTATTTTCTGCCATGTTGTGCTCTGTCTAAATCACAAAAGAAAATGTTTGGGTTTCATATCCCTTTAAATGAGAAATAATGACAAGGAAACACATACAGAAATAACAGTCGTCCAGAGTGAATACATCAGATACTAAATATAGCAAAGATCTGGAAGGAATTGTGACCTTAATGTTTGCCCAATTGAAACTCCTATAAATTTAAATCACTGTTTAACTGTGAGCCAATGTAAAAGAAGCATGTAGTTCAGTGCCAAGAGATAACAGATTGCCCACGGATTACTGGCCAGATAAATCAATAGAGGTTTAAAAGTGTTGTCTGCAATTTGTTCTGTTTATGCTCAATTCCATCCAAATTCCATCATTTTTTAATTAGGAAAAACTGCATGTGGTTGTTGTTAATTAAAGTGGGAACAGCTACTCCGAATTGTATGCAGCACAGTGATAATATAAATAAGTAGCATGTATATGAAACAATAAATGGTGTCTTTAAATCTTAAAGCAGTAAAGTAAAATTATACTTTAATAATTAAGAAAGCACATGCAATTTTAAACAACTTTCCAATTTACGTCTATTTTCAAAATTGCTTCATTCTCTTAGTATCCTTTTTTGATGAGTAAATCTAGGAAGGCTCATAAGAGCTCAGCACATGCATGTGTCTTCAGTAGTCTATGGTAGCAGTTTTGCAACATTGTTTATAGCAATTTTACAAATAGTTGCAAACACTACTGCCATAAACTGCTGAAGACATGTGTGCGCTCCTGAGCTCTTGTGAGCCTACCTAAATTTACTCTTCAACAAATAAATCCAAGAGAATTAAACAATTTTGATAAAAGAGAAAAACTGAAAAGCTGTTTAAAATCGCATACTTTATTTAAAGTAATGGTAAATAAAAGAGTTTGGAAATCTGCCTGCAGAATCTATGTGACATCCTTATCTAAGCCGCTGAAATACTCTTTTAATTTGTGGCTCTTTTAATTTTATTTTCCTACCATATCTTGACATTCCCTCCGACCGCTGTCATTTGCTTGAGTTTAGTGTACTGATGTATAGAGTGGTACCACCCACTATATAAATAGTATGTAATGAGCAGTCCAGAAAGGAATAAAAACATATTTTAATATATAATTATTGTGGGCTCACTGTCTGGCTGCGATGATCTACTGCCACAAATTCACGTAAACAGTGAATTGGAACATGAGTACCGATACCCTGTTTACAACCATGTAAAAGTAAATTATCTTTCAGTACATGCATGTGCACAGGGGATTCTTGTACTGAAAAGCAAGGATATATTATTTTCAGCGAGCCGTATGGCTAAGAAGGCAATTGGATGAGTGGATCAAACAGCAGAGATGGGGAAAAAACACTCACTAGGGGGGTCGGCAGGGAGAAAGAACTAGGTAAGTTTATAGTGATATTTTATTTAACTTACATGAAGGGGAAAAAAACTATTTTTTTAATTAAATAACTGTCTACTCTATAATGTTAAGAAATGTAGTGTGTTAGACTTTACCATCGCTTTAAATCCTGAAAGTTTAAATTTTGAGTTTTCAGTCTCTTTAAGACTTTCCATATCAAAGTCACCTAGGAGTTTTACTATTTTAAATAAAATAAATAAATAAAAAAAAAATAGAATAGAAAATATATTAGAATGTTTTAATCAAGTACAATCACCAAGAATAAGGGCCAGAAAACATTTCCAGGTTCAGACGTTAAAAACCAAGCCAACATTTGCAGGGGATGCCCTTAGGCAATTCTGGAAAAAAAGAAGCTGTCCTTGCAAGTTGCAAGATGTGTCCCATAGAAAGTAATGGAGCTCTCTGGAAAGGGAAGTTTGCTGGGGAGCAGGTGGCACACTTTAAAATTAAATCCTGCAGCCAATACAAATCACATTACTCTGCTTTCAAGTGTATAGTATCTTATAATCAGCTCTATTTTCTTTTTTTATAAGGATAATACATGTTTTGTGTATTTTGACACAATCTCACTACCTTTTAGTTTTCAAGAAAAAACAGTGAGAACTGCAGGGGAAAATGTTCATTGAATATGCTAGACCAGGAGAAGACATTTCAGCAATGCCTATTTCTTTGAACAAAATTGCTTAAATTTGGTATATGTGTTACGAGTAAAGTAAGCTTGGGTGAGTAATGTCCGTTTTATCCGAGTAATCCTAGGATTACCTAATATCTGACTTTTCCCATAACTTATAGCTTGGCATGTTTACTTTTACAGGTCAATTTCTACATTTTTGTGCATTGCAAATAATGAAATAAACACATATATTTTGTGCTCATGCGCAGCTGACGCCAACAGATTATTGGTTTACCAAAGGCTTAAAACTTTAATTGGAACAAGCAATTTAGGTGAAGTCGGTTTGGCAGTCACTACAAAATTTGAAAAAGAAAGCAAAGAAATGTCCACACTATATAAAAGGACTATATTTAAATTTATTAGATGATTCATGCAAAGTGCTTCTGATAGGTTTAAAGAGAACAAAAAAAATCTGTGTGTTGTTTTGAAATGTGTGAATAAGTGGCCAGCTTCACAGGGTGACTCAGGTGTAATTAAAAAATACTTTAGAAAAATAGAATAATGAGATGATAAAAATAAAATAGATTAAAAGATTAAAGGTACAGTAAAGTTAATGTTAAACGTAAATGGATTGGAGAGAGCATGACATTTTAAACAACCTTCCAATTTAATTATATTATCTATTTTGCTTAGATCTTTATATATCCTTTGTTAAAAAGTAATCCTTGGTGAACTCAGGAGCGTGCACGTCTTCAGCAATCTAGAAGCAGTGTTTAACAATGTTTATAGCAATGTTATACATTGTTGCAAACACTGCTGCCAAAGACTTTTAAAGACACATGCATGCTCCTAAGCCTCTATCAGCCTACATAGATTTACTCTTCAACAAAGGATGGCAAGAAAACAAAGCAAATTTAATAATATAAGTAAATCTGTAAAATTGTTCAATGGTATGCTCTATCTGAATCATAAAAGAAAAACATTTTGGGTTTCATGTCCCTTTAAAAGATAAGTAAACAATTGTCAACTAGAACATAGCTTTGGCTATACAATCAGCAATTTACACAACAGTTGCTCAGTAGTGATCAATGAGCAAGGAATGACAGGCTCAAACCCCTGGGGCTGTGTGTAATGTAGACGCTAGCATTAGGACCTAATAATCATTCAAACCACAATGCCCATAATCTATTCATTTGTATTTTGTATACAACGAGCAACAATATGATTCTAGATGTCACTTAAAGTGACATTAAAGGGACAGTCTAGTCAAATTAAACTTTCATGATTCAGATAGGGCACCAAATTTTAAACAACTTTCAAATGTACTTTTATCATAAAATATGCTCTGTTCTATTGGTATTCTTTGTTGAAAGCTAAACCTAGGTATGCTCATAAACTGATTCTTAAGCCATTAAAGACCATCTTTAATCTCAGTGCATTTTGACAGTTCTTCACAGTTAGACCCTGCTAGTTCATGTGTGTCACATAGATAACACTTTGCTCACTCCTGTGGAATTATTTATATATAAAATGCAAGTCTGTAATAATAACTGCAGTCAGAGGCGTAACTAGAAACCACACGGCCCAGGTGCAAGAATCTGTAGTTTCGCCCCTGACTGCAGTGGCTTAGATACAAGGTAATCACAGTGGTAAAAGGTTTATTAATATAACAGTGTTGGTTATGCAAAAGACTGTCCCTTTAAAGTCAAATTAAACTTTCATGATTCAGATACAGCATGTTATTAAAATAAAAAATCCAATATGCTTCCATCATTAAAATGTGCACAATCTTTTTATATCCATTCTTTGTTAGGCATCACCTTCTACTGACCATGTTCACAATATATACTATAGGTGTGTTAGGTCAGCCATGGCAACCAGGCTAACCCAAACGCCTTTACTCTATTTCTCTGCTTTTATCGAATAAAGCAAACTTTTAAAAAATAAAGCTACAGTAAAAATGGAAATTCCGTGCGAATACTGCAGGAATCTGAAAGGATGAAGTAAGGATAACATGTTTTTCACTATATGAATGAACCCTTAAAGGAACAGTAAACACTAAATGCAGCTTAAAATTATGTGTGCCGCCATTTTGGAACCTAGGTTACACTGCAGGTATCTGAAGGAGAGTTGCTGCACCTAAGCAAACACATGTCAGCACTTGAATGCCGCGAAACATGGTGGCACCCATGTATAGAGGGAGAATAACCTCAATACTGTGCTTATAAAAAAAGGTATTTAGTGTTTAATGTCCCTTTAACCAACTGTTTTCAGACATCTGCAATTTCAAGATTAACAAGGTTTTTCCAGGTACAAGAGCAAAGGAAATCATCCAGTAAGAATGACACAAAGCACTGGCCACCAACAGACACAGAATGCATGCAACGGTATATAAAACAAGGAATAATCTATAATACAAATTAATTTAAAGGGACATTCTTAAATTTAAATGAACATGAATGAATTACATCTTTGAGTAGAAACATATTTGCAACATACATGTATTATCAAAAATGCTTCTAGTAAAAGTTATCACTGTTTTAGTATTAGCATTTTTCTCTGCATGTACATGTGATGCATAGCTAGATATTCTCAGTGCAACAGCATGTTAAATACTACAGCTGCTCAGAGCACCAGTGGGGCTTGTATCATGTCAGCAATTAACAAATTGAGTCATTACCAGATGGTGCAAGCACCTTAGACTCTCTGAGTAAGTGCTGTGTTTAAAATGCTGGTGCACGGTGTGGCTACAGCTTTTATTAAAAACATTTTTGCTAATACATGTATATTACAAAAATGCTTCTATTCAAAGATGAAATGCATCCATCTGGATTCCAATTTTGACTGGAAAAACATCTTAAATTTTTTTTAAAATGTTTTGTTATGCTTAGTAAAACAACTTTTGCACTATATGGTCATTATTTACTTTGCTTCCTTTTCATGTAATTTAGCTCTAAAAACAAAAACAAAACAATTAAATTTAAACTAACAATATGATTGTGACTAGCCTTAATATACAACAAGCCAAGGTATGCGCTCCGATGACCCGCTCTGCTGCCCAATGCACATAATTCACGCTTGCCTCGTGTGTTACAACTGCAACGGTCCCCCCAAAAACATCCGCACTTCGGTCCAGTGCCTAGGAACAAAAGGAGACTCCACTACTCTCCCGCTTCAGAACCAAACTTAAGCCCCAGGGCCTGTACTTTGAGACCACTGTTCTAAGAAGAGTTTCTATAACAACCCAGAGTTCTAAAAAACAAACAACTATCAGAAACGGAATAGGAAAGCAAAGAAAAACAGGCAACCACTCTGAAAAGGAGAGTGCAAACAAAAAACAGGTCCAGCCTGTAATACAACACAATCCCCCATAGAGCTCGGAACTGGTATTATTAATAAACAAAAAAGGAAACCCAAGGTGACAAGGAATAGGATCCCCTCCTTCCCACGTTTAGTTAAGATCGTTATCAGATTTAGAGGACTGAGATGCAACTGACGGATCAGTACTAGGCACCTCTAACATCGCCAAAACCTCTCTCAAGAGTAAACGCAGGTGTGCCAATCTAAATGCTAAGCCCTTCACAGTCGGAGGACCTAAGTCAGCAGACTCCGACCCAGGAGGATCTTCCTCTGAAGCCTCAGAGGGAACCGCATTCCCAGAGGACCGATTGGACACAACCACTATTTTACACGAGGAGATCCCGGATTACCCCTTCGCTTATGCGTAGCAGGGATAGGTAGCATAGCTAAGGCCGTAGAGATGGCCATGCGAAACTGCGTATTAACCTCTGGAGTAAACAAACCCCTTACAGGAGGGTCAGAACTCGGGACAACTGCATATGTAGGAACAGAATCTAGGGAAGACACCTCACTGGACGAAGAATCCTCAGAGGCGGATGGCTCAGTGGTGTCTAACATTTCAACATTGGTTCCTGAGAACACCTTATTGCGGCATACGGAACATAATTGAGAGGGCTGGTTTACCCGGGCCTCCTCACAATATACACAGGTATCAAAATCTGCATCAGAGGAATCCTCTATATCAGAATCCTCAATAGCTTGTCTATATCAATTTATAGAAAATTGAAAACAACTGACACCTTATACCCCCAATGGCTGGGGCACTCACCACCTACTATGACCCAGAGAGATAGAGAAGATGGCCTAAGGAAAAAGTGCGCCATCTTAATAAAAAGAAACTGCGCAGCTCTCCAAATAAATAACCTGTATGTTCCTTAACAGCCTAGTAGCCCAAACGTTCTTACACATAAGCAGTCAAATCACATAACAATATACGATTAAAAAGTTCCACTGTTCAATAATCCCCCTGAGGAGATATTAACCCTATGATTCCATAAAAAATAAAGGAGTCCTACTGAGACCCTGTCTTCTATCGTTAATAAGTGTATAAAGTAATGAAACGATCTTACCGGAATCTATGCCATGGAACAGTGACACGATTCCTCAAGTTTGACAGATTGTAGCAGCGCCTCTGACATGGACTTGAGTAAAGAAAGCAGGCAGCGAAACTCGTCAACACTGATTGCTTAAGGAGCTGTTAATATGAGTCTGGATGGGTTCACAGAAAGACTCTCCCTGCATCTCCAGACTCTAACTTTCGTCAATGCTCTCACTGAGAGGCTGACAAGACTACTTAAAACTCCAGTTTCATCTTGAAGAGTACTACCCTCCATAAGGAACTACTTAATTCTGACACTTCTCTGCCAACCTTCTGTGACGAAAGGCAAAGAATGACTGGGGGATGGAGGAAGTGGGGGCGGTATTTAAGCCTTTGGCTGGGGTGTCTTTGCCTCCTCCTGGTGGCCAGGTTCTGTATTCCCACAAGTAAGTAATGCAGCTGTGGACTCACCCTGTATTTAGAAGGAAATTATCTTTTAAAGCAATTTATGCTGCATTTCAAAATTCTTTATTTTTAAAGATAAAAAAATATCCAGATGCAAGTGTAGACAAGATATATGACACTGAAGTGAGCTGGGTTTGCATTTTTCAGGTGCTAGGCCAGGTGTAAACATAGGTATTTGCTAGTTTTGTGCGGTGTGGGGGGGGGTAACTTAAAACCATACTAACATGTGAACTCATCAGCCAATAACAACAGTCAGCCTTTAAACTTTAACTTTCCTATCCAAAACGCAATGTGAAGAAACTTCTATATTGAAACATCCCATATTCATACATGCAGGCACAAATAACAGAGCTCAATGCCAGCTGAAATAAACAGGAAGACTGACTGAAAACAAACCACTACACCAGGCAAACAAGAGCACGCAATAATATTTAATGTAGTGAAGTTGTCAGAGAAGTTAAATGAGATGTTCTCCTCTCTGGCAAACCATTAGTAAAAATATAAAACGAGAAAATACTGGAGCATTACTGACCGCAGAATATCTACCAACAAAATAATAGTAGTACGTACATTGCATGGCTAGATAATTCCTTAAAACATTTATAGAAAATATAAAGTGCTCTTTAAAAGGGACATTATTGCCTAGACATGTGGGACAAGCTTTGATATCATACCCATATAGCCCCGCACCCCTCTCCTATAACCTCTATGGCCGGCCTCCTTTCAGGATTACAGGATACTCACCCACATAAGTGGCTCAACTTGGAGTCACACAGGTCTCGGACCCCCAGGGATCCTTCAAAACACTCACTCAGCTTGCCTCTGGGCCTACTACCCATCGACTCTTGCCTTACGAATACTATGGAATAAGAAGCTTCCTGGTTAGCTGGGGATTTAAGCTGGGCTTGGCTCGCCCGCTGACCCCCTGGGAATCCGTGTGGGATCACTATCCCTGCACTACTTATTGCTTGCAAACTCTTCACCTTCTGAAACCCCGGTCCACATGCAGCGCTGGGAGTCCCTCCTAGACATCTCAGTATCCCCCCACACCTGGTAACATACCCTAGAACTTACCCAGAAGGCTATCCACTGCATTACACTATATGAAACTTTCTATAAACTTCTTTCCCACTGGTATTACGTTCCCACTAGGTTGGCTAAGATGTTCCCGACCACATCTCCTGACTGCTGGAGGAATTGTGGACAGAAGGGCACCACAATGCATATTTGGTGGGAGTGCCCTAAGATTCAGTCATTATGGACCATAGGTTTCCAGACCCTATCCAAATTCGGAATACCCCTCCCCAAAACGCCATCCACAGCCTTATTACATATAGGAGTACATACATTAACGAAGCACCACTCATACATATGCATCTACCTTCTCACGACTATTAAAAATGCCATAGCCTGTTCATGGAAAAAGGAGCCCCCTCCTCCCTGGACCACAGTCTGTAATACGATGGCCTATATATATACTATGGAAAAGGATATATTCTACAACCTTGACAATACAGACCTCTTTGAACTTGTTTGGGCCGACTGGAAAGATGTACACGACACAGACTGGAGACCTAAATATTACGGCTACCGACTGAGTTTAGCTGTGGAGAGAGCCTACGAGCCTGAAAGTCTAGGACTCAAAGATGAGTCGTGGTCCCCTCCCTCCCCCCCTCTCCCCTCCCTCCCCCCCTCTCCCCTCCCCCTCCTCATGAACCTTTGGTTTAAGTAAAGTTGTGGGCAGATTTGTCCTCTTTTCGCACTTTGTCAAAGTGTCCTTAACCCTAATGCTTTTTCTCAAAGAGATCGAATTGTATATGCAGAGTCTGATAATTTATCGACTTATTCTGTAATTATATTGAATTGACGATGCTTTTGTCTTTGTGTCCTGTTTTACTTCTTTGTAATTCATATTTAATAGATAATAAAGCTTTTTTTTTTTTTTTTAAAAGGGACATTATTAAGCTATCAATATTCCAAGAGAACATGCACATTTAACAACTTTAAAATTTACTTCTATTATCTAATTTTATCTTTTCTCATTGTATCCTTTGTTGAAGAGTAAGCTTAGCTAGACTCAGGAGCAGCAATGCACTGCTGGGAGTAGTACTGGTTGAAATGTTTTAACCCCTTGGCTACCACAGAGGTTGAAATACGCTGCAACAACATCTGGCAGCCATGGGTTAAACATTGTCACACTAAGCACAGCTGAATTTTGCTTCAACCCTAATAAATGACAGAAACAGTGTTATGAATTATTAACATATAAAAAACATAATCATCAGCAAGACAGCTTACTCGACTCGCTAACAGGGTGCAAAATGCACAGCTCAGAATCAGCAAAAAATAAATAAATCATTAGCACTTTTTTTATGCATTTCTTTCCAGATAAGGATGGCAAAAGAATTGACATAGAAGTCTTTTGTAGATCTCTCCAGAAGACATGGGGTTAAACAGAATGGCGTATGAAACGTTTCTCTAATCCTCTGGAGTTTATGAAGGGACGTTGCCAAGTTGTGAAATAGATTTTGTTTTTGGAAGGGGGACACTGGGAAGCCCCAGAGAGAAAATATGAGCGCTAATTAGTCAATATTATTCCCTGGTGTATACTGAATACATGCAGGGGACATAATACTGCTATGTTTGTAGAAAAGCCCTGGGAACACTCCTGTTATACCTAGTTATAAGTGCAGCACACTGGTACAGCGATTTACTGGCTCCCTACTCTTTAACACGTTACTTTGTATTTCTCACCAGCAATATTATGGAAAGTGGTGTTAGGATAAGACTTTGCTCGTAAGGCTGCTAAACCTCTTGTCTTTATAAGGGCATATGTGCTCATAAACAGACTTCAGATCAGCTGTACGATACAACACAGCAGTAGTATGCCCATGTGCCCCTCCAGTAGAAATGTGTATCCTGCTCCTTAGTTCACATCAACTTATCTACTTAAGTTTACTACTGTTAAACAGCAAAATCAATGCCAAATCAACGGGAAAACTCATACTCAGTAGGCAAAGCTTCCTTTTTAGAAATTCTATGGGTTACCTATTAAAAGAGACGCTTATCCACCCATCCAAATTAATATATGGCTTGATTAGTGGACATGACCCATTGATTCGTCAATTCCCCGACTCTTAACCAAACATAACACAGCCCTTACATATAAATAAAAACAGACATAATTATTTTGGTATAAAAATTCTGTCCACAGCCTGTTTATTAAATAACACTTATATATATTAACACTTATAAATAGTTGTTATTATTAAAAAAACAACCTTAACAATGCAAAACCAAACAAAACATTTTTTATGTTGTGCTAGCGACATCCCATGATTTGAGTTAGATGAATATGCCAAATAAGTTAGACATTTTTAAAAACAGCTTTATCAGATTGTCATGAAACAGCTCCGTATGTCTTGTATAACTGACATATAGAGGAAGAGCTGACATGGTAGCTGTACAGTATGGGTAGGCACAAGAACTTTTTCAACCATTCCTACAGTTATTTGTATTCTCCATCATTAAGTGTGTGGACTTTATGTTATATATAAACATAATAAGCTGAACCTCTATAAAGCAATAATTGGCAGTTCTGCCTGCTTGTAACCGTGACTACAGGATAAAGTTGCTTATTGCCAGAATTAAGCCTCTTTCCTATATATGCTCTGTTATCCCACAGCTGATCTTCCTGATCTTCACAGCATATTAAAAAAGGGTGATTTTAATTATAGGTGATATACTCAGTCCTGCTGCTCTCATTCATTACACAGTACGTTTACCCAGGCAAAAATGCTATTTCTAAGGTAGAAAAAACCCAGTAATTCAGGAATTATTGTCACAACAGGCAGACTTATAAACACTGTAACATCTCAAGTAATAACCAATTTTTATTTTCTATGCACTAAATAAGCTAAATTAAAGCAACTAACTGTAATTTAGAAAACATGCTGTTTTTAGCTACAGAAAATATACTTTTAAGATATGAATATTTTTCATTTGATTGTGATTTTATACTGTGTACTAATTAAAACAGGTTTAATAATTAAGACAATGTGTATTTTAATTGCTTGGAATAGCTTACAAAAACTAGGAGATATATCACCCAAGGTGCCATACAATAAATACAGGAATTCTGACAGCTTGAAATGGGGAATCTTAGTTTTGAGGCCCGGCCCAAGTAGCCAAACAAGCTTTAGTCTGTAATGTAGGGGTGTCTCTGTCACATCAGAACCTTGCATAGCTAAACAGCTCTCAAGGCTGTGATACACTGCAAGCGATGTGGTGCGAGGCAAAATCGCTGCTTCGCGCCGCTTCTGAAGTTCAAATATTTCAACTCTGAGCACTCAGCTACGCGACCTGATGCGGCTGAGCGCATAGGGATGAAAAGGCAGGACACACAGCTGCATCATCACGCTGCACACCGCACCACTCTGTGTGTCACAGCCTTTAAGCTAAAATGTGACTTTGTAACATTCTTTAAAGGGACAGTCTACACCAGAATGTTTATTGTTTTAAAAGATAGATAATCCCTTTATTACCCATTCCCCAGTTTTGCATAACCAACACAGTTTTAATAATATACTTTTAACCTCTGTGATTATCTTGTATCTAAGCCTCTGCAAACTGCCCCTTTATTTCAGTTCTTTTGACAAACTTGCAGTCTAGCCAATCAGTGCCTGCTCCCAGATAACTTCATGTGCACAAGCACAGTGTTATCTATATGAAATATGTGAACTAACACCCTCTAGTGGTGAAAAACTGTTAAAATGCATTCTGAAAAGAGGTGGCCTTCAAGGTCTAAGAAATTAGCATATGAACCTCCTAGGTTAAGCTTTCAACTAAGAATACCAAGAGAACAAAGCAAAATTGGTGATAAAAGTAAATTGGAAAATTGTTTAAAATTACATTCTCTATCTAAATCATGAAAGTTTATTTTGGCCTAGACTGTCCCTTTAAGACACCTCACAGTACTGATGAAACGTCTTAGAAAATGTTACCAGAGTGGAGAGCTTTATCTCATCAGGCCCTTAACTGAGCAGACCCTGAGGTTCTCTTATTAAGTGCTATTAATTTATAGTCTTTCAATAATTTATATTCTGAACTAAGAATACACTCACAGTGCTCATTTTCTAGTAGCCAGAAAATGTAATATAGTTTGGGCAACTAACAAAAAGAGCGTGAAATATCCACAGTCCGTGTAAAAAAAAAAAAAAAAAAGTTACATCACTAAAACCAGTCACAAGTAAATATGGCCAAGCCCAAAAGGAAGACCCTTTATCTAAGGCTAAGAAATTAGATCAGCTCAGAACCTAGCCAGGCAAAGGTAATGCAAGGAGTATATATAGGGGTAGTATAAGTCCAAAGCCAAAGATCAATGAATGTAGTAGGCAAGAGAAAACCTGGGCATTAATATGGAGTTGGCCTCCCTTTGCGGCTATAACAACCTACACTCTTCTGAGAAGGCTTTCCACAAGATTATTGAGTGTGTTTGTGGGAATTAATGCCTATTCAGCCAAAAAAGTATTTATGAGGTCTGGTAGTAATGTTGAATGAGAACTGGAACTAAAAGGCCTAGTCCAAATCTCAAACCTTTTTCCCCCTCCACCAAAATTTACAGTATGCAGAGTGCATTGTGCATCGTGGTAGGTATCAAGCATTCTCTGGCATTTCGCACACGTAGATTCTTTCACCAGACTGCCAGATAGTGACACATGATTCATTACTCCAGAGAACATGTCTCCACTGCACTAAAGTCCAGTGGTAACATGCTTTACATCACTCCAGCCAATGCTTGGCATTGCCCTGTTGATGTGAGGCTTGTGTGCAGGTGCTTGGCCATGGAAATCCATTTCACAAAGCTTCTGGAACACAGTTCCTGTGCTGATGTTGCTTCCAGTGGCAGTTTGGAACTCTGTAGTGAGTGATGCAACAGATGATGGACAATTTTTACATGCTATGTGCTTCAGCACTTGGGGCCCCTGCTCTGTGAGTTTGGGTGGTCTCACACTTTATGGCTGGGCTGTTGTTGCTCCTAGACGCTTACACTTCATAATAATAGCACTTACATTAGACCAGGCAGATCTAGCAGGGCAGAAATTTCACAAACTGACTTGATGCATAGGTGGCATCCTATGACAGTGCTATGTTTAGAGTCACTGAGCTCTTCAGTATGACCCATCGTACTGCCAATATCTGTCTAGGGAGATTCCATGGCTATGTGCTTGATTGTATGCACATGTTAGCAATGGGTATGGCTAAAACACCTGAACTCAATAATTAGAAGTGGTGTCAACATACTTTTGGTTGTATAGTGTATGTCAGAACAAAGCACCATTAAGTTACAGCATCATGGCTGTCATGACCAAGGTCTAATGCCAGCTCATAATCTTCAGAAGCTAATTTGCCTCCCACAGAGTTCCTCTCTTTCTGCTAAAGCCGATACCTACTTGTTTGCCCAAGTATAGGTATTATGGCTTGTGGCTTTTTTTTTTTTTTTTTTTAAATACTTATTCCTTTAACAGGAACTTCTGTAAGATTCACAAACCTCAAACCACCAACAAAATAATCACTCAAATTAAACCCAAGGATATCTCATGTTTCCATTACATCCCCCTTTATGTGATTGGCATATCTTTTTTCAGTAAACACAACAAATCTCAGAATCTTGAGTAAACAGTATTGTTTCCCATGATTATCAATACTCCTGCAAATGGAAAGTTATTTAAACACTGAATCAAGATAATTTTTTTTTAGATTTTTCAATTGGAAGTTAAAAAAACACACCAATAAACGTTTATTTGAAAGAGACGATACTCCCATTTCCAATGAGATGTAACATGGTCCTCTATATGTCTGATAGTGAAAAGCTGGTGAATACTTCATCCACTAGATATCAAGATTAGATAAAAAAAGAAATTAACTATTGCTTTAACAGATATAAAACAGCATATATTTAACACTGTATTATGAGCAGTAGGGTGTTGTCTTTTAAATAATGTGTCATACATATCTTCAAGATATCACACCACCAATGTAAAAATGCTTGCTATTGAATGATAAAGAGGGGTGGGTGTTCAAACTGTAAATATACATTGTCTACGTTGATATTATTAGGGTGGAACTATTTCAACTCCACCCCCCTACAGAAAGACTTCTTTTGTTTGCCTTTTCCAGAGGGTATTTCCAATAATAATGTAAAGCATGGCAGTTATTCATTAGCATTGTAATGATGTGTATGCTTTATGTTATAGTTTAAGTTCAATAGTTATGCTTAGTTCACTCTGTGCACTACAAACAGTTAACATTTTAGTCATGTGATTGGAGGGGGCGGGCAGTTATTGTTAAGATGGATGCTGCTGAATAAAGTCTGTATTCCTGTTCTCTCTCCTTGCTGTTTGCTAATACATTATAAAGATCATCACATGGTACCAGAAGTGGGGTGAAAAGTGACATGGCAGCAAACAGCAGCACAAAGAACATTCCTTCTCTGGATTTAGAGTCAGGGAACATTTCTGACAATTGGTCAAAATGGAGGGAGCTGATTGAACTTGTGTTTGCAGGCCCAGATGCAGACAGATGGACTGATCAACAGAAGGCAGCACACTTTTTGATATGTGTGGGACAAAAGGGACGTGATGTATGCAGAGCCTGGCAGGCAAGTGGGGATATCACTGCAGATGACAAAAAAAAAACAGAGGTATTGTTTGCAAAGTTTGAAGCATACTGCAATCCAAGGAAAAACATCACAGTGCAGAGGAAAATGTTTTATGAGAGGAATCAGTGTGGAGGTGAATCTGTGGATGAATGGGTGACACAGCTGCGCTTGCTTGCCAAAGACTGTGCTTTTTATGATGCAGGTGATATGATAAAAGACCGTATTCTGATGGGCAGTAAGTTTAAAGAAGTTCAGGAAAAGCTGCTGCAGGAAGAAGATTTAAATCTTGAGAAAGCCATCAGGATTGCTAGAGCATATGAAATGTCAAGAAAGGACATGCAGGTACTGGAAGGAACACAACACCAGATCAGTGCTATAGAAAATCAAAGCAGCAGATACTGGCAAGAAAGAGGACACAAGGGGATAAAAGGCAAGTGGGACACTGGGACAAGTAACACACAAGCAACCTGTGGCTACTGTGGAAACATGCACAACAAAAATGCTGCCTGTCCTGCAAGGTGGCAGATATGTAATAAATGCAAGAAAAGAGGACATTTTGCCAGGGTGTGTAAACTGTTTTCACATATTGCAAGGACACAAACACAGGCTGTACACGCCATAGAGGACAAGGATGACAATGCAGGGTTAGACTCAGATTGCACCCCAATATATCTTGCAGCAGTACAGAAATCACACAAGTCTGCAGATGAAGCAAATGTAACCCTACAGATAGGGGCTCACAAAACTCCAGTCACATTCAAAATAGATACAGGGGCACAAGTAAACTGTGTGCCAAGCCACACATACCTGGAACTCCTTAGAAATGAATTCCCCTTAGAGACTCAAGACCTACCAAAACTGTTGGGATATGGTGGTGAAAAGCTGAAAGTGATGGGTCGCTGCCATGCAAAATGTTTTTACAAGGGATCTGAAAAGGTCTTACAATTGTTTGTGATAGAAACAAAAGCCCCAGCAGTATTAGGTCTAAAAACAAGTAAAGATATTGGACTTGTAAAGATCATTATGGCTGTGGATGGTGGGTGCAGCGAACTGTCAAAGGACAACATTAAGCATGAGTACAGTGATCTATTCAAAGGCCTAGGGTGCCTCCCGGGGATTAGCCGCATACGTATAAAAGAGGGTGCACAGCCTGTCATTCATGCCCCAAGGAAAATACCTCTATCCCTTGAGGCTAAAGTCAAACAAGAACTAACTAGGATGGAGAAGTTGGGGGTAGTAAAAAAGGTCACAGAACCATCAGAATGGGTCAGTTCTATGGTTGTGGTAGAGAAGAAAAACACAGGCGCAATTCGTATTTGCATTGACCCACGTGATTTTAACAAAGTAATAATGAGAGAACACTACAAACTCCCCACCATAGATGATATAGCTCACAAGCTAGTAGGAGCAACAGTGTTTAGTGTACTAGATGCACAATCTGGTTACTGGCAATTGCGTCTTGATGAACCCAGCAGTCACCTGACCACTTTCAACTCCCCCTTTGGACGATGGCGTTTCACAAGGGTACCTTTCGGCATTGCTTCTGCTCAGGAGATATTTCAAAAGAAATCACATGAGTTGATTGCTGGTCTACATGGTGTTGAAGTAATAATTGATGATTTGCTGGTTTATGGAAAGGATCGTACAGAACATGACAAAAACCTTATTGCCTTACTCAAGCGGTGTCGGGAGAAAAATCTTAAACTCAATCCAAACAAAATGCAAATTGGGGTAGAAGAGGTTACATATTTTGGACACCTTCTAACCAAAGAGGGTTTAAAGCCTGATCCAAAGAAGATAACAGCAGTTATTAGCATGAAGGCCCCATCCTCCAGGAAGGAACTAGAGACATCATTAGGCATTTTTAATTATCTATCCAAGTTTTCTCAGGGCCTCGCTCAGCTGACAGCCCCACTACGTGCATTGCTACAAAGGGATGCTATTTGGTCTTGGGACGCAAACATGGAAAAGACATTTGAGAAAGTAAAAAAACTGATCACTAAACATCCAGGGCCAATACTGAAATATTTTGACGTAAACTGCAACACTGTGCTTCAAGTGGATGCATCCCAGTTTGGGTTAGGTGCTGTGCTAATGCAACAAGGACATCCTGTTGCATATGCTTCACGAGCTCTGACAACAACACAAGCCAATTATGCTCAAATTGAGAAGGAGATGTTGGCCATTGTAAATGGATGTGAGAAATTTCACCAGTATATCTATGGTCGCCCAGTGGTTGTGGAAACTGATCACAAACCATTGGAGTACATCATGCAAAAACCACTATCTGCTATACCTCCACGCCTGCAGAGGATGGTTATGAAACTACAACAGTATGATCTCACAGTGAAATATAAACCAGGAAAGGAAATTCCGATGGCAGATACGCTGTCTAGGGTGTTTCCAGAAGGACATGAAGCACGGGATGAACCTGAATTGGAAGAACAGGTACATACAGTACTAGTAAATATTCCAATAGCTGATGTACGGCTGGAAAAAATTAGACAAGATACCAAACAAGATAAAGTACTAGAAAAACTAATTCGTGTCATGTGCAATGGCTGGCCAGAAAAACGAAAGAAGCTTTCTCCTGAGTTGCAGGGATTCTGGCCTGTGAGAAATGAACTATCCTTTCATACGGATATCATATTCATGGGTGACCGTATTGTTATTCCTAAATCACAGCAGGCAGAAATATTGGAGCAAATTCACCAGGGACATTTGGGCATTACTCTTTGTAAGCGCAGAGCACGGGATGTGGTTTACTGGCCTAATTTGGACCTTGATATTGAGACACTTGTGAAGACATGTGAAACCTGCCAGACATTTCAAAAAAACAATGCAAAAGAACCTCTCACACCATGGAACACTCCTTCACGGGCATGGCAGAGACTGGCCACAGATATTTTTCATTTTGAGGACAACCACTACCTGATAGTAGTAGATTACTACAGCAAATTCTTTGAGTTAGTACAGCTGAGAAATCTAAAAGCATCAGCAATCATATGGGCTTTCAAAACAATACTCTCGAGACATGGAGTGTGTGAAGAACTTGTGTCTGATAATGGCCCGCAATTCTCAAGTGCTGAATTCCAGTGCTTTCTGCGTGAATGGGGAGTCAGGCACAAACCAGTAAGTCCGTATCACTTACAGGCCAATGGTTTAGCTGAGAAGTATGTTGGCATAGCCAAATCCATTATCAGAAAAGCACAATCATCAGGGCAGGATGTGTACCTAGGCCTGTTAAACTATCGTGCAACACCCATGGAGGGTTTATGTTCACCTGCACAGCTGCTCATGGGTAGAGCACTGAGGACCACAGTGCCTATTGCACCACAGAAATTGCAGCCTCAGACTATCCCACAGGATCAGGTAACAGGTCAGAGGAACATAAACATGAAAAAGCAAAAGCTGTATTTTGACAAATCTACCAAGTTACTTGGTCCACTCAGGGCTGGGCAAGCTGTGAGACACAGAGTCACTGGGGATACATGGGAACCTGCTCGAATTGTCAGTGAAGCTAATTCACCAAGGTCATATATAATCAAAACCAAGTGTGGACAGAAACTGAGACGCAACAGGCGTCATCTTCGACCAGACACTGCAGCTGATACTCTACTCGAGGAACCAAGCAGCAATGACAATAAAGAGCAAAGCAATGAATGCACAGAATTCCCTAACATGGATGTAAAGTCTACTGAGGACTTTGAGGACAACATAAGTGTATCAGCTTGCGATAATGCTGGGAATGACTCTCAACCTGACACTGATTGTACTGCTAGTGAGCCAGCAGTTACTTTCTCTCGTTATGGTCGAGCTATTAAACCAAAAATATGGGAAGACTTTGTCTCATATTAAGTGTTTCATATTTGAAGGGGAAGATGTAATGATGTGTATGCTTTATGTTATAGTTTAAGTTCAATAGTTATGCTTAGTTCACTCTGTGCACTACAAACAGTTAACATTTTAGTCATGTGATTGGAGGGGGCGGGCAGTTATTGTTAAGATGGATGCTGCTGAATAAAGTCTGTATTCCTGTTCTCTCTCCTTGCTGTTTGCTAATACATTATAAAGATCATCACAAGCATAGTGCACTATTGGAAAAATCTTTAAAATGGGTGTGTGGGTATTGCAGTACTGTTGAACACAACATGAGCAATATAAGGAAAAAGAAAGAAAATAATTAGAATTCAGTGCACACCATTCTAAAATCATCAAGATATGCTTTCATTTTCCCCAGGCCAAGAGGCGAGCTCAGTGATGCGTGTGGTGGAAAAGCTTTATAGTGAATCAGGTGTCTGGAGAGTGTACAACATAAATGTATTGTACAAGTCTCTTATTAGTTGCAGTAGTGCAACTTCACTTTGTTCCTACAGAACTGCGGAGATAAATCTCAATGCACTGTTTGGAATGTTCACCAAATTTAACTGGACATTTTAAATGTAATCATCTAATTTGCGAGAGTATTAGCTACTTATATATGCTTGTGCCACATCAATTATTTGGATTTAAATGTGAAACAAATAGAACCAATGGGTTAATACAATATACTGAAAATATGTTTTATACAATAACAGGTTCTTTTTAAAGAAAAAAAAAACTAGGTTTTTGTTTCTTAACTAAAATGTATGCCCTACTATAGCAGAGATAAACTGAACAAATACTTGATGGGGAAACTATTCCTGTTGTGTGGAACTGAGCATTTCAAAGATTGAAAAAACCTTTGTACTGTTCAATACTGCTAGTTCCAATAGATGTATGAGACAAAGAGAATATAGTGGCACACTGACCACTGGCAATAATACACTTTACAAACGTGCAAAGTATTCAGCTGCACAATTCTATAATACATCCTTGTCTTCATAAGAAAACATCAAAACAAAGCAAAATGAGAAAATCTTGTGGAGGACCTAACTGCAGTTGTCGGCTTTGATCGCTGACAAGAAGGCACATCGGGTTCCAGCTAAAGATTAGCGTACCTATAGTAACAACCTTTTCCATTATGATCAAACATAGTTACAACAAAAACTGTACCGTATGATTCAGCATCCATATAGCACATTCATGAGCACAAGGAGCAAGAGATACAATTCTTAATATTTAAAGAACAAACAATATTGTAAATCCTATATAGAGATTACTGCTTTATATATTTCTAATTTACTTCTATTATAAAAATTGCTTCATTATCTTGTAATCCTTTGCTGAAGGAACTGGCTACTGACAGCTAGCTGAAAACATCTAGTTAGCAAATCACTAGAAACAAATGTGTGTACTTGTAGGCACCAATCAGCAGATAGCTCCCACTAGTATAGGATATGTGTGCATTGTTTTTCAACAAGGAGATACCAAGAGAATGAAGCACATTTGAAAATAGAAGTGAATTTAAAAATGTCTTAAAATGACACGCTCTATATGAATCATGCAAGTTTAATTTTCACTTTCCTATCCCTTTAAGAAGCAATTAACCATCCAAAAATTCTGTTTTTTTAATGATAAAATGCTTATGTTAAGTACACAGCACCTATGCCAAGCCTTCATGTCTTACAATCAGTAAAGAATCATGAAAGTGAAAATTAAACTTTCTTGGTTCATTCTGAGCATGCAACTTTAAAAGACTTTTCAATTTACTTCTATTATCAAATTTGTCAGATAAATGTGCAATATTCGCTTGGTAATAGTAAAATAAATAGTGAAAAATTAAATATATAAATTGTAGTAAGGATATAAAGGTAGCCATGTTGGATCCAAAAAGCTACAAGTGTTTACATAAACAAGAAGTGTGGAATCCAATGTGAAGTCTCAAAAAAAACAAACCATACACAATAGTGAAGTACTGTATGTTCAAAGTGTAAATAAATGGCTGAAAGGCTACTCGAATAATGTAAAGCCTTACTGGCTCTTGAGATGATGCAAAACCTGGTTTTATATTGCCATGTAAACAGTATACACCCTGCAATACTCTGTTGTGTAGATGTTTAAAAAAAAAAAAATATATATATATATATATATATATATATATATATGTGTATATTAATTATATATAAAAACAACTTAAAAAGCCCCAATATTATTCCCCTTTAAAAGTCACCCAGGTCCATAACCACTTTTTTGTACAAGTGGGCGGATTACTATTGATTACTGCTTAAAAATATCCAATGCTCATTGGGTTGTGCGCAGTACATATTCCATTGACTTTCGGGGTGAGGATATGACATAACTTTCCAATGACGGATCCATCCTTCCAAACGTTTGTTTCTGCCCACTGCCCAAAAGTGGTTATGGACCTGGGTGACTCTACAGGATGGAGTATTGCCGGGTGTATACTGGGTTCCCGTTAGTATAAAACCAGATGTGCGCCATCTCAAGAGCCAATAAGGCTTTACATTACGTGAGTAGCCATTCGTTTACATTTTGAACCTGCACATACAGTACTTCATTTTCGTGTATGTTTTCTCTTTGAGGCACGAAGACTTCACATTGGATTCCACACTTTTGTTTATGTAAACACTTCAAAGTTTTGAATCCAACACGGACTATATATCCTTACTAAAATATCTATTATCAAATTTACTTGGTTCTCATGGTATCCTATGTTATAAAATATACTTAGGTAGGCTCAGGAGCAGCAGTGCTTGTCCCTTTAAAAGGCAAGCTCCAGTATTACAAATCAATAGTTAGATTTCCCAACTGTCCTGGACTATACTGTCACAGTCTGCAAGCTCTGCTGTCTCTCCTGCAACTTCCCTTCAGTGCAAAAGTCCTAATTTACAAAGTGTAAACAAAGATTGCACAGAATATACACAGCCCTAACAAACACCACCCTTCCTACAACACGCACAACCCCACGTAGAGTACAACCATAAATTCATACCTTCCTGTCATGGCTCCATACACATAGCTGTATGAGTATGCATTAGCTGTGTGAGTATACGTTAGCTGTGTGAGTATACATTAGTTGTGTGAGTATACGTTAGCTGTGTGAGTATATGTTAGCTGTGTGAGTATATGTTAGATGTGTGAGTATATGTTAGCTGTGTGAATATGCGTTAGCTGTGTGAGTATACGTTAGCTGTGTGAGTATACGTTCACTATGTGAGTATACATTAGTTGTGTGAGTATACGTTAGCTGTGTGAGTATGTGTTCACTGTGTGAGTATACATTAGTTGCGTGAGTGTGCATTAGCTATGTTAGTATGCATTCGATGCGTGAGTATAGTTGTGTGAGTATACATTAGCCGTGTGAGTATGCGTTAGCTGTGTGAGTTTACGTTAGCTGTGTGAGTGTGCATTAGCTGTGTGAGTATATGGTAGCTGTGTGAGTATGCGCTAGCTGTGTGAATATACGTTAGCTGTGTGAGTGTGCATTAGCTGTGCGAGTATGCATTAGCTGTGTGAGTATGCATTAGCTTTGCAAAAACGCTTTAGCTGTGTCAGTACTTTATATTGAACACTTTCTTTTTAATCCTACTCTAAAGCAATTTAATCTACTCAAGAGTACAGTGCATGAATTCTTAAAACTGCCGAAATTTACCCCACTCTGATTGGGTAAACAAGTGATAAACTACACTAAACGGCTTTTATCAGGGTTTTTTGTAATTGATCATTGGGGTCGTCCCACACACCTACACAGGATTACATGTAGTCAATGAGGAAAAAAACCCACTGCAGTCAGTTGATTATGACTGCGTTTGAATGTACGTTTCTTTTTTTCAATTAACCAACAATATTAATTCCTGATGTATAAAATTAACATTTTGTATAGTTCTAAGTTAATTAAAACACCAAACCCTGCAAACACTCATAAGTTTATTTTCCACTCAAAAGTTTATATTCCAATGATTTTAAAGAGACAGCAAACTCAATTCTGTTCAATAGAACATACAATTATAAATAACTTTTTGTTGTTTCTTGTGAAATGCTTGTGCAATGATAAATGCTGACAGTGTATGCTGTCGGCATTTAGCAATGTTGGGCGGACATGAATCGTTACAGTGAATCATGTCCGCCCGACATTTGATAAATCGGCCCCTTAAACTGGACATGCACAAAAATGTTAACATTTAATAAAAATATTCTGTGCAAGAGGCCAAGACAGTCCATACATATTTGTCACTAGCATAAAAGGGACATTATAGTCTAATAACAAACTGCAGTATTAGTTTAGGACTAGGTTCAATGAACATCTGTATAGTATAAAGAAAGAAAACAGTAAACATAATATTCCTAACCATTTTTTGGAATGTCACAATAGTAATCCTAAATCCCTTAAAATACAGGTAATTGATTGGGTATCTCCTACCAAAAATAATAGGGTGCTCAAACTAAGGCCACACCTATTGGATTTTTAGGTTAAGTTTGCTTGCAAACGGGGGGAGGGTCTCAATGTGGATCTTGATATACACTCTTTTTTGTGTTGGTGCATTATTTTTAAATAATTTATGACATGTCAAACTATTAGATTAACAGATATGTGGATTACCCACTAGGTGGAACTCAAATAGATTACATTTAAGGGATCAGGGTATTTGAATATTTCTCCGATTCCCTTTCCTCTTGAAAATGTCTGACCATTGATTGGACAAAAAGCATAGGAGTACAGAGGTCTAGTGGTTGCATGGATTATCCGTAGCTGTGAACACTGAGCTGTGCGCTTTGCTTGTGGGACGGTATCCAAATGAGTAGAAGAACTTTCCTACCAGATACAGGAAGCCCTGGCTGCCATCAGTTCAGCCATAGCAGAATGCATATATTTTACATGGAAGATAGATCAGTAGAGTCCTTGATGATCTAGGTTGTTGAGAAATTTGTAATTCAACACTCCCTTTAAGATTAGTAATAAGGTCAGCACATGAATCACACAGGGACAGCTTTAGAAAATAAGCATATAAAACAAGGGCATAAGTAGCCAGATGATCTGTTGATGGTTTAGAGACTTAACCCCTTAATGACCACAGCATTTTTCCATTTTCTGTCCGTTTGGGACCAAGGCTATTTTTACATTTTTGCGGTGTTTGTTTTTATCTGTAATTTTCCTCTTACTCATTTACTGTACCCACACATATTATATACCGTTTTTCTCGCCATTAAATGGACTTTCTAAAGATACCATTATTATCATCATATCTTATAATTTGCTATAAATTTTTTTATAAAATATGAGGAAAAACACTTTTTCTAACTTTGACCCCCAAAATCTGTTACATATCTACAACCACCAAAAAACACCTATGCTAAATAGTTTCTAAATTTTGTCCTGAGTTTAGAAATACCCAATGTTTACATGTTCTTTGCTTTTGTTTGCAAGTTATAGGGCCATAAATACAAGTAGCACTTTGCTATTTCCAAACCATTTTGTTTTTCAAAATTAGCGCTAGTTACATTAGAACACTGATATCTGTCAGGAATACCTGAATATCCATTGACATGTATATATTTTTTTTTAGTAGACAACCCAAAGTATTGATCTAGGCCCATTTTGGTATATTTCATGCCACCATTTCACCGCCAAATGCGATCAAATAAAAAAAAATCGTTCACTTTTTCACAATTTTTTTCACAAACTTTAGGTTTCTCACTGAAATTATTTACAAACAGCTTGTGCAATTATGGCACAAATGGTTGTAAATTCTTCTCTGGGATCCCCTTTGTTCAGAAATAGCAGACTTATATGGCTTTGGTGTTGTTTTTTGGTAATTAGAATGCCACTAAATGCCACTGCGCACCACACATGTATTATGCCCAGCAGTGAAGGGGTTAATCAGGGAGCATGTAGGGAGCTTTTTGGGGTAATTTTAGCTTTAGTGTAGTGTAGTAGACAACCCCAAGTATTGATCTAGGCCCATTTTGGTATATTTCATGCCACCATTTCACCTCCAAATGCGATCAAATTAAAAAAAAAACGTTACATTTTTCACAATTTTAGGTTTCTCACTGAAATCATTTACAAACAGCTTGTGCAGTTATGGCACAAATGGTTGTAAATGCTTCTCTGGGATCCCCTTTGTTCAGAAATAGCAGACATATATGGCTTTGGCGTTGCCTTTTGGTATTTAGAAGGCCGCTAAATGCCGCTGCGCATCACACGTGTATTATGGCTAGCAGTAAAGGGGTTAATTAGGTAGCTTGTAGGGAGCTTGCAGGGTTAATATTAGATTTAGTGTAGAACTCAGCCTCCCACCTGAAACATCAGACTCCCTGATCCCTCCCAAACAGCTCTCTTCCCTCCCCCACCCCACAATTGTCCCCGCCATCTTAAGTACTGGCAGAAAGTCTGCCAGTTCTAAAATAAAAGCTATATTTGTTTTTTTTGTTTGTTTTTTTAAAAGCATATTTACATATGCTGCTGTGTACGATCCCCCCTTAGCCCCCAACCTCACTGATCCCCCCTTACAGCTCTATAACCCTCCCACTCTAACTTAATGGGCGCCATCTAGGGTACTGGCAGACAGCATTAAGTTAGAGTTTAGAAGAAAAAATGTTTTTTTTTTACATTTGTTAAACTTTTCTGTAGTGTAGCTTCCCCCCCACACAAAACCAACCCCCCACCCCTCCACGATCTCTTTTTGTGCTTTTGCACAAACAAGATTAGGCCACTTTTATTAAAACATTTTCCGTAGTGTAGCGGTTCCCACCCGCTCCCGCCCCGTGCACGTGCCAGCCCGCCACCCTCCGTGCATGCGTGCGCGCCCCCCGACGGTCCCGCCCCCGATCCCGCCCCCCTTAACATCACGCGGCACACCGATGGCCGCCCACCCGCCTCCCAAGTCGGCTCCCACCCACCAACGATACCGGCCATCGATGTCTGGTGCAGAGAGGGCCACAGAGTGGCTCTCTCTGCATCGGATGGCCATGTAAGGTTATTGCAGGATACCTCCATATCGAGGCATCACTGCAATAACCGGAAAGCAGCTGGAAGCGAGCAGGATCGCTTCCAGCTGCTTTCCACACCAAGGACGTGCAGGGTACGTCCTCAGGCGTTAACTGCCTTTTTTTTTGAGGACGTACCCTGCACGTCCTCGGTCATTAAATGGTTAAAGACACTCAAGTCAAAATTAAACTTTCATTATTCAGATAGAGCAGGCAATTGTAAGCAATTTTCTAATTTACTCCTATTATTCATTTTTCTTCGTTCTCTTGCTATCTTTATTTGAAGCAAAAATGTAAGCATTGGAGCCGACCCATTTTTTTTTCAGCAACTGGGTAGCTATCAGCAAGTGCTATTCATGTGCTGGACCAAAAATGGGCGGGCTCCTAAGCTTACATTCAAATAAAGATACCAAGAGAACGAAGAAAAATTGATAATAGGAGTAAATTAGAAAGTTGCATGCTCCATCTGAATCATGAAAGTTACATTTTTACTAGACTATTCCTTTAACAAATTGTGCAGTCTTTTTATATTTACACTTTTTGTGTCACCAGCTCCTACTGAGCATGTGCAAGAATTCACAGAATATACGTATATGCATTTGTGATTGGCTGAGGGCTGTCACATGATACAGTGGGAGTGGAAAAATACATAACTGAAATTTGTCAGAAAAAAAATCTACTACTCATTTGAAAAACGATTACGTTGTCTTTTTATCATGCATTTGTTGATCATGCAAATCTACTGTAGTTACTAGTCCTTTAAAGGGACAGTATACACCAATTTTGATATAACTGCATGTAATAGACACTACTATAAAGAATAATATGCATAGATATTGATATAAAAATCCAGTATAAAACTGTTTAAAAACGTACTTAGAAGCTTCCAGTTTAGCTCTGTTTAAAAGGTTACTGGAACACTCACTGCAAGTGGGAAACAGCAGACACTCCCCCTCCCCCTTCCTTTATATATGAAAAGACCCTTTACACAAACAGGAGCAAGCTGGAGAAGGTAGCTGACGATATTCTGATAAAACTTTGGGGCTTGGTTAGGAGTCTAAAAATCAGAGCAATGTTATTTAAAAATAAGCAAAACTATCCATTTAGAAAGAAAAAAAATACTGTATAGGCTATATAAATATATCATCTACAAAACATTTATGCAAAGAAAAATCTAGTGTATAATGTCCCTTTAAACTGCACTACATTTCTCCTTTAGATAGCCAATATAAGGAGCATAACCAAGCAAGTATGGCGCATAACCATGTGTGACTAAGCCCCTGAGGGGAAAAAGATGATTACCCAGACACTAACACTCAAACTTTATAAACCATTTTCAATTGAGACTCAAACTACACAAAGAACCACCATCTGTAATGCATTTTACACAGAAATTAGATAAAATTCCCTAAACTCTAGGTGAATGCTTTGGTTAAAATATTTTTCCACTCACTTGTAATACCATATTGTGCTTTATTCCTTGTGAGAGACTGAGCGCGAGATAATGTACCCTGCGCTATGTACTGCACTCCACTTGTAATCTAGCCCTAAATTGTTTGTTACTATAAGAATTCCCTTTAAAGATTTAGTGCATTTAAGATCCTGAATAATATAATTGATTTAATTTGGAAACAGCTGGTCTACCTTTAACCCAGTAAATCCAATGGGGTAGATTTATTAAAATATCGAGCGGACATGATTCGCTATAGTGAATTATGTCCGCTCGACATTGCTAAATGCAGACAGCATACGCAGTACACATTTATCATTGCGCAAGCATTTCTCGTGAAATGCTTGTGCAATTCCACCCCCTGCTCACTGGATGCCAATCATCCCTAAAAGGTGGCGGACAAATTAAGGAGTAGCAGTCTTACGACCGTTGCAGCTCTCATTCTATTGGCTGACACAAATCAGCCAATAGAATGAGAGCTGCTTAAATCATATTGGCTGATTTGAACAGCCAATAGGATTTTAGCAGCTCTAATTCCTATTGGCTGATTCAAATTTTTCAGCCCATAGGAATGCAAGGGACGCCATCTTGAAACGGCTCCCTTGCATTGAAGATTCAGTGTACAGCGGCGACCATATGAAGAGGATGCTCCGCCCGGATGTCTTCAGGATGGATCCGCTCCGCGCCGCCGGGATCAAGATAGAAGATGCCGCCTGGATGAAGATTGAAGAGGCCGTCTAAGTGAAGACTTCTCACTGCTTGGATGAGGACTTCGCCACCGGGATGAAGATTGAAGAGGCCGCCTGGATGAAGACTTCTCGCCGCCTGGATGAAGATCGTTCAAGCGGGACTTCAAAAACTAAGTGGATCGTCGGGGGTTAGTGATAGGTTTTTTTTTAAAGTTTTTTTTGGGTGGGTTTTTATTTTAGATTAGGGTTTGGGCAGTAAAAGCGCTAAATGCCCTTTTAAGGGCAATGTCCATACAAATGCCCTTTTCAGGGCAATGGGTAGATTAGGTTTTACTTTATTTTTATTCTGGGGGCTTGGGGGGTGGGGTTTGTTATTTTGTGTAATGTATTTTTTTTTCGTTTTGGGTGGGCTTTTATTTTTAGATTAGGGCTTGGGCAGCAAAATAGCTAAATGCCCTTTTAAGGGCAATGCCCATACAAATGCCCTTTTCAGGGCAATGGGTAGATTAGGTTTTACTTTATTTTTATTTTGGGGGTTTGGGAGGTGGGGTTTGTATACTGTTAGGGGGTGTTTATTTTTGTAGCAAAAGAGCTGTTAACTTTAGGGCAATGTCCTACAAAAGGCTCTTTTAAGGGCCCCCAAAAGGCCCTTTTAAGGGCCATTGGTAGTTTATTCTACATTAGGCTTTTTTATTTTGGGGTGTTTTTTTTTAAAAGGGTATTAGAATAGGAATCATTTTTATTTTTTTGGATAATTTTGTTTTTGTTTTTTTGTAATGGTAGTTTTTTTTATTTTTTGTGATTTTAGGTTTTAGTGTAAGCTAGCTTAGGTTTTATTTCACAGGTATATTTTAACTAGGTAGTTAGTAAATAGTTAATAACTATTTACTAACTAGTCTACCTAGTTAAAATAAATACAAACTTACCTGTGAAATAATAGTAAAACCTAAGCTAGCTACAATATAACTATTAGTTATATTGTAGCTAGCTTAGGTTTTATTTCACAGGTAAGTATGTATTTAGTTTTAAATAGGTATTATTTAGTTAATAATTGTAAGTTTAATTTAGCTCTATTGTAATTATCTTAAAGTTAGGGGGTGTTAGTGTTAGGTTTTGGGTTACGTTAGGTTTAGGGGTAGGTTTAGGGGTTAATAGTTTAATTTAGATTTTTGCAATGTGGGGGGCTGGCAGTTTAGGGGTTAATAGATTTATTTAGTGGTAGTGATGTGGGAGGCCAAAAGTTTAGGGGTTAATAGCTTTATTTAGTTGCGGCGATGGCGGGGAGTGGCGGAATAGGGGTTAATAGATTTATTATAGTGTGGCCGATGTTGGGGTGCAGGGGAATAGGAGTTAATAACTTTAGTACAGTGGCGGCGATATCGGGAGAGGCAGATTAGGGGTTAATAGTTTTATTTAGGTGGTGGTGATATCGGGGGCGGCAGATTAGGGGTTAATAACATTAAGTAGGTGCTGGCGATGCCGGGGGCAGCAGATTAGGGGTGTTTAGACATGGGGTTTATGTTAGGGTGTTAGGTTTAAAACATTTTTTTCCCCCATAGACATCAAGGGGGCTGCGTTACGGAGCGTTTCTTTCCGCGATTGCAGGTGCTAGGTTTTGTTCTGACCCGCTCTCCCCATTGACGTCTATGGGGAAAGCGTGCACGAGCACGTCAAAACAGCACTTGTTTTTGGTGCGGTATGGAGCTTAAAAGCACCATATCAAACGCACAAGCCGTGTTTTTCAAAACTTGTATTGGCAGCGCTATTGAGGGTGAAATAACGCAACTTTTGTTGCGTTCGTTTCGCACCCTCTATAGCGCAAAACTTGTAATCTAGGTGTATATAAGTTACCTTATAAAAAAACAAAGCAAACACCCCAAAATAAGCAAAAATTTGAAATCCATAAAAAAAGCAATTTACTTACCTTTAAACTTTTGACTAAATTAGTTTTGCCGCAGGTATGTAAGTTGAAAGCTTTTTAAAGCAAAATAACTGCTAAGAATTGTTTTTCACTACTTCTTTGAAAGTAATTTTCGTTGGAAATTAAATGGATTTTATGCTTATATGCTTTTAAAGCCCTGAATTATCAATACTGCTATATTGTGAAGTGAGCAATTGAGGCACGGTACATTGGGAACCATGGTAACGAATATGGTATTATAGTATGAGATTAGAATGTCAATATACACCACTCATGAGAAGGAAGGAATATGAGGCACCCACAAAACCTTCTATCAGGTCAACACTGCCAATAACACTAACATTATATTCACTTTAACTGCCTGTTGCAGAATGTGTTTAAAGGGACATTATACACTCATTTTTTCTTTGCATACATGTTTTCTAGATGATCTATTTATATAGCCCATAAAGGTTATTTTTAAATAACATTGCTCTGATTTTCAGACTCCTAACCAAACCCCAAAGTTTTATGTGAATACCGTCAGCTACCTTCTCCAGCTTGCTCCTGTTTGTGTAAAGGGTCTTTTCATATGCAAAATAAGGGGGAGGGGGGAGTGTCTTATTTCCCACTTGCTGTGGGCTTTCCAGCTACCTTTTCAACAGAGCTAAACTAAGAGCTTCTAAGTAAGTTTTTAACAGTTTTATACTGGATTTTTATATCAGTATCTGTGCATATTATTCTTTATAGTAGTGTCTATTACATGCAGTTATATGACAATGAGTGTATACTGTCCTTTTAAGGCTTAAAATACAGATTCATATGAAACGTTATATCCAAGCTCTAGGTTTAGT
>NC_069502.1:174157584-174367584 GCF_027579735.1 Bombina bombina | reverse complement strand
CTTATACATTCTTTAATGTCATATTGTTTCCCAGTGGAATTTGAATGGACAGTTTTACTTTTTTTTAGAATGTCTGCATGATTTACATATCATACATGGGTAGAAACCTTTTACCTCTTTACCAAACAGATCTCTATCATTTAAATGATTGCTCTTCTTTATCACTATTGGGGCTAATCTGTTTTTCAGATTATTTGTCTTTCTATATACTATATGGGGCTTATCTGTTAGTTGATTTCAATAATGCTGTCTTGTTTAATACATACCAATTCTTTTTTTATAATTCTCTCAACTAGGGTTGCACCGATACCATTTTTTTAAGTCTGAGTACAAGTACCGATACTTGTTTTCAAATACTCGCCGATACCAATTACCGATACTTTTTTTTAATGTCATGTGACAGTTTACCAAACACAATACAGACTAATTATTTAAGATTCCTTCTTTTTAATTATAAAGGACTGTAATTCAAAAGACATTATGAAATAATAAAAATTTTCACAGAACAACATGTTTATAAATGAAAAATATTACAATAAAATATTAAATTTAAATGGGTGATGCAATTGGGTTGTTATATAACATCAAGTAGACATTTGTATGGAGGTTTGACTCTAAGTCTTTCACTTTCCACACTACTGCATGGGGCAGAATGATATTTTTGGGCCATTTTAGCCAGAGCTGGAAATCTGTTTATTAACTGCCCAGTTCTTCAGGGGTTTGTCTGAATGAGGTACAGTGATCTCTCCTACAATAATACAAATAACAGCAATTTGTATTGTCAGAACAGTAGTAAACAATTTTTAATTTAGTCTCTACTCCAGTTTAAAATGAAATGGGAACCTACAGCTGAAAAAACGCAACAAGGTAGCATACGGGTAGGAAGTGGAGGTATCGGTTTAAGTATCGGTGCATTTGAACGAGTACAAGTACTCATGCAAATACTTGGTATCGGTACCGATACCAACACTAGTATCGGTATCGGTGCATCCCTACTCTCAACTAATCTATGGTTTTCGCTGTAATTGGTTACAAACTGAACCCTGTTCTGTATTAATCTTCTTTCTTTCTTTCTAATAGTTCGTATCTATCTAGCATTTGTCCCTTGGGTATATTATTCTTCCAAACACTGTGATGACAACTAGTGGAGTGGATACAGTTGTTACAATATAGGGGTTTAAAAAATGTTCTAGTATCAATCATGCCTCCCTTTACACAAATTTTGAGATCTAGGAATGTGATATTGGTCAGACTCATTTCTTTTTGGAACCTCTATATTGTGATAATTTATATTCAACTGTTTAAAAATGTCTAGAAATGTCTAGAAATGTATTGTCTTTCCCTTTTCAGATAACCAATACATCATAAATATATATTGTATAGAGAACCAGACTTGCCCCACAATCCCTTAAAGAGAATGGCGTAGCTAAGAGCAAACCTGCCCCCCATAGCTATTCTGCATGTCTGTATAAAGAACTCATTTTCAAACATAAAATAATTGTGGGTTAAACAATCTTGGTTCTCTTTTCATTTCAGAGTCTGCTTCTAGAAAAAAACGAGCAGCCTCCAGACCCTGCTTGTGGTTGATTATGGTGTATAGTGAAGAGACATCCGGTGTGATTAACCCTAAGTCGGCTTCCCATTTTAGTCAATTCAGAATTTTTAGAACTTCAGTTAAATATGATTCTAAATTCAACACATATTTCTGCAAATATCTATCTATATATTGGGGCATGTTGACAGTGACTGACTCAATTCCGTTCTTTTATTTTATATCTGCAATAATTAATAATCTATGCCAAAATATTTGTTTGAAAATGATACACTGTATCCCACAAATATGTTTTCCAATATGTTTGCAAAAGTGTTTTTCTTTCTCAATTAATGAACCTCAGAAAAAACAGAATTTATGCTTACCTGATAAATTTCTTTCTCTTGTGATGCATCGAGTCCACGGATTCATCCATACTTGTGGGATATTCTCCTTCCTAACAGGAAGTGGCAAAGAGAGCACCCACAGCAGAGCTGTCTATATAGCTCCTCCCTTAACGCCGCCCCCCCAGTCATTCGACCGAAGGCTAGGAAGAAAAAGGAGAAACTATAGGGTGCAGAGGTGACTGAAGTTTTTAAAATAAAAATATACTACCTGTCTTAAACAGACAGGGTGGGCCGTGGACTCAATACATCACAAGAGAAAGAAATTTAACAGGTAAGCATAAATTCTGTTTTCTCTTGTAAGATGTATCGAGTCCACGGATTCATCCATACTTGTGGGATACCAATACCAAAGATTTAGGACACGGATGAAGGGAGGGACAAGACAGGTACCTTAAACGGAAGGCACCACTGCTTGTAGAACCTTTCTCCCAAAAATAGCCTCCGAAGAAGCAAAAGTATCGAATTTATAAAATTTAGAAAAAGTATGAAGCGAAGACCAAGTCGCCGCCTTACAAATCTGTTCAACAAAAGCCTCATTTTTAAAAGCCCATGTAGAAGCCACTGCTCTAGTAGAATGAGCAGTAATTCTTTCAGGAGGCTGCTGGCCAGCAGTCTCATAAGCCAAACGGATGATGCTTTTCAGCCAAAAAGAAAGAGAGGTAGCCGTAGCCTTTTGACCTCTCTGTTTACCAGAATAGACAACAAACAATGAAGATGTTTGACGGAAATCTTTGGTTGCTTGTAAGTAGAACTTTAAAGCACGAACCACATCAAGATTGTGCAACAGACGTTCCTTCTTTGAAGAAGGATTAGGACACAGCGAAGGAACAACAATTTCCTGATTGATATTTCTATTAGAAACAACCTTAGGAAGGAATCCAGGTTTGGTACGTAAAACCACCTTATCTGCATGAAAAACAAGATAAGGTGAGTCACACTGTAAAGCAGATAACTCAGAAACTCTTCGAGCTGAAGAGATAGCTACTAAAAACAAAACTTTCCAAGATAGACGCTTAATATCTATGGAATGCATAGGTTCAAACGGAACCCCTTGAAGAACTTTAAGAACTAAGTTTAGGCACCATGGCGGAGCAACAGGTTTAAATACAGGATTGATCCTGACTAAGGCCTAACTAAATGCTTAAACGTCAGGTACATCTGCCAGACGTTCGTGTAAAAGAATAGACAAAGCAGATATCTGTCCATTTAAGGAACTAGCTGATAATCCTTTCTCCAATCCTTCTTGGAGAAAAGACAATATTCTAGGAATCCTGATCTTAGTCCATGAGTAGCCTTTGGATTCGCACCAATAAAGATATTTGCACCAAATCTTATGATAGATTTTCCTGGTGACAGGCTTTCTAGCTTGAATCAGGATATCAATGACCGACTCAGAGAAACCACGCTTTGATAGAATCAGGCGTTCAATCTCCGAGCAGTCAGACGCAGAGAAATTAGATTTGGATGCTTGAAAGGACCATGGATTAGAAGGTCCTGCCTCATTGGCAGAGTCCACGGTGGAACCGATGACATGTCCACTAGGTCTGCATACCAAGTCCTGCATGGCCACGCAGGTGCTATCAGAATCACCGAAGCTCTCTCCTGCTTGATTCTGGCAACCAGACGTGGGAGGAGAGGAAACGGTGGAAATACATAGGCCAGATTGAAGGACCAGGGACTGCTAGAGCATCTATCAGTACCGCCTGGGGATCCCGGGACCTGGACCCATAATGAGGAAGTTTGGCATTCTGACGGGACGCCATCAGATCCAATTCTGGTGTGCCCCATAGCTGAGTCAGCTGGGCAAATACCTCCGGATGGAGTTCCCACTCCCCCGGATGAAAAGTCTGACGACTTAGGAAATCCGCCTCCCAGTTCTCTACCCCTGGGATATGGATTGCTGAGAGATGGCAAGAGTGATCCTCCGCCCATCGGATTATTTTGGTTACCTCCATCATCGCTAGAGAACTCCGAGTTCCTCCTTGATGATTGATATAAGCTACAGTCGTGATGTTGTCCGACTGAAATCTGTTGAATTTGGCCGCAGCTAGCTGAGGCCACGCCTGAAGCGCATTGAATATCGCTCTCAGTTCTAGAATGTTTATCGGGAGGAGAGTTTCCTCCCGAGACCATAAGCCCTGTGCTTTCAGGGAGTTCCAGACTGCACCCCAGCCTAGCAGGCTGGCATCTGTTGTTACTGTGGGCCACTCTGGCCTGCGGAAACACATTCCCTGAGACAGGTGGTCCTGAGACAACCACCAGAGAAGAGAGTCTCTGGTCTCCTGGTCCAGATGCAGTTGAGGAGATAAATCTGCATAATCCCCATTCAACTGTTTGAGCATGCATAGTTGCAGTGGTCTGAGGTGTAGGCGGGCAAAAGGAACTATGTCCATTGCCACTACCATGAGTCCGATTACCTCCATACACTGAGCCACTGATGGCCGAGGAATGGAATGAAGAGCTCGGCAAGTGGTTAAGAGTTTTGATTTTCTGACCTCTCTCAGAAATATTTTCATTTCTACCGAGTCTATCAGAGTCCCTAGGAAGGAAACTCTTGTGAGAGGGAAGAGAGAACTCTTTTTTATGTTCACCTTCCACCCGTGAGATCTCAAAAAAGCCAACACGATGTCCATGTGAGACTTAGCTAGCTGGAAAGTCGACGCCTGAATTAAGATGTCGTCTAGATAAGGTGCCACTGCTATGCCCCATGGTCTTAGAACTGCCAAAAGGGACCCTAGCACCTTTTTGAAAATTCTGGGAGCCGTGGCCAACCCGAAAGGAAGGGCCACAAACTGGTAATGCCTGTCCAGAAAGACGAATCTGAGAAATTGATGATGATCTCTGTGAATAGGGATGTGTAGATATGCATCCTTTAAGTCCACGGTAGTCATATATTGACCCTCCTGGATCAGAGGTAGAATAGTCCGAATAGTCTCCATCTTGAATGATGGTACTCTGAGGAACTTGTTTAGAATTTTGAGATCCAAAATTGGTCTGAAAGTTCCCTCTTTTTTGGGAACCACAAACAGGTTTGAGTAAAACCCTAGCCCTTGTTCCACTTTTGGAACTGGGCGGATCACTCCCATGGTATGTAGGTCTTCTACACAGCGTAAGAACGCCTCTCTCATTGTCTGGTTCGCAGACAATTGAGAAATGTGAAATCTCCCCCTGGGGGGGGGGGGCGGAGTCTTTGAAGTCCAGAAGATATCCCTGGGACACAATTTCTAAAACCCAGGAATCGTGAACATCTCTTGCCCAAGCCTGAGCGAAGAGAGAGAGTCTGCCCCCTACTAGATCCGGTCCCGGATTGGGGGCTACCCATTCATGCTGTCTTAGAGGCAGCTGCAGGCTTCTTGGCCTGTTTACCCTTGTTCCAAGCCTGGTTAGGTCTCCAGACTGACTTGGATTGGTCAAAATTCCCCTCTTGCTTTGCAGCCAGGGAAGCTGAAGCGGGACCACCCTTAAAGTTCCGAAAGGAACGAAAATGATTTTGTTTGGTCCTCATTTTATTTGTTTTATCCTGAGGGAGGGCATGGCCTTTCCCTCCAGTGATGTCTGAAATAATCTCTTTCAGTTCAGGCCCGAATAGGGTCTTTCCTTTGAAAGGGATGTTCAACAGTTTAGATTTTGATGATACATCAGCAGACCAGGACTTAAGCCATAACGCCCTGCGTGCTAAAATGGCAAAACCTGAATTCTTTGCCGCTAACTTAGCCAGTTGGAAAGCGGCATCTGTAATAAAAGAATTAGCCAACTTAAGGGCCTTAATTCTATCCATAATATCCTCTAATGGAGTCTCCGTCTGAAGAGCCTCTTCTAGAGCCTCGAACCAGAAAGCAGCTGCAGTAGTTACAGGAACAATGCACGCAATAGGTTAGAGAAGAAAACCCTGATGAACAAAAATTTTCTTCAGGAGACCCTCTGATTTTTTATCCATAGGATCTTTGAAAGCACAACTGTCTTTGATAGGTATAGTTGTACGCTTAGCGAGAGTAGAAATAGCTCCCTCCACCTTAGGAACCGTCTGCCATGAGTCCCGCATGGTGTCAGATATGGGAAACATTTTCTTAAAAACAGGAGGGGGAGCGAACGGAATACCTGGTCTATCCCACTCCTTAGTAACAATATTCACAATCCTCTTAGGGACTGGAAAAACATCAGTGTAAACAGGAACCTCTAAGTATTTGTCCATTTTACACAATTTCTCTGGAACCACTATAGGGTCACAATCATCTAGAGTTGCTAATACCTCCCTAAGCAATAAGCGGAGGTGTTCAAGCTTAAATTTAAAGGCCGTCATATCAGAATCTGTCTAAGGGAGCGTCTTTCCTGAATCAGAAATTTCTCCCTCAGATAACAAATCCCTTACCCCTACTTCAGAACATTGTGAGGGTATATCGGATATGGCTACTAAAACGGCTCAGCATTTGTTCTTGACCCAGAGCTGTCACACTTCCCTTGTAAACCAGGCAGTTTAGGGAAAACCTCTGTGAGGGTTTTATTCATAACTGTGGCCATGTCTTGTAAAGTAAATGAATTTGACGCACTAGAGGTACTTGGCGTGACTTGTGCGGGCGTTACTGGTTGTGACACTTGGGGAGAGCTAGATGGCAAACCCTCATTTCCTTCTGTCTGAGAATCATCTATTGCTATATTTTTAAGTGCTAAAATATGCTCTTTATAATTTATAGACATATCAGTGCAAGTGGGACACATTCTAAGAGGGAGTTCCACAATGGCTTCTAAACACATTGAACAAGGATTTTCCTTGATGTCAGACATGTTAAACAGGCTAGCAATGAAACAAGCAAACATGGAAAACACTTTAATCAAAGCAAATAATACTTAGAAGAAAAACGGTACTGTGCCTTTCAGAGAAAAAAAGATGCACAAACTCTGCAAAACAGTGTAAAAAAGCAGTAAAATTTACGAAATTTTTACAGTAGCATCATAAAGCCTTAGTAAGATTGCACAGTTAGACAAATAAACGATTAACCCCTTAATGTAAAAACCGGATTGACAAAACCTCAAAAACCGGTAAAAAAAAACGTTCAGCACCTTGCCACAGCTCTGCTGTGGCGCCTACCTGCCCTTTTAGGAATGATTTGTGGGGTAAAAAACTTATTTTAAGCCCTCAACCACAGTAGGACCCTCTGGAGAAGCAACTGGAAGTCTCTGAGTAAAAGAAACTCTGCAACTGAGGCGCGAAAATAGGCCCCTCCCATCTCACTCGATGTTATGGGGCCTAAAAGAAACACACCAGAGTGTTTCTAAACTATCCATGTAGGTTAACAACCCTTAAATAAGCCACAAAGTCCCCTCAAAGTCCTTCAAAAAACGTTATGTTTGCAATGAAAAAACTTTTTTTCCTAACAGTGTCACCAGTAACCAATGAGCCCTTATATGCAAGCTGGGATTCCTCTAAGTGTCTGAATACAGCTTACCCTTCCCTTATGGGGATATTGCCAGCCTTTTCTAGAATAATCACAGTCTGTCTAGAAAAAAAAATAGACTGAACATACCTCAATACAGCTTAGCATGCAAACCGTTCCCCCAACTGAAGTTTTCCAGTACTCTTCAGCCCTTGTGAGAACAGCAGTGGATCTTAGTTACGAAGTGCTAAGATCATCATCCTCCTTGCAGAAATCTTCATCCTTTTTCTGCCAAAGAGTGAATAGTACACACCGGTAGCATTTAAATAACAAACTTTTGCTTGAGAAAATAAAAACTAACATGTTTGTCACCACACTCACTTTACCCTTCCTAGCTGTTAAGCAGGCAAAGAGAATGACTGGGGGGCGGAGCTAAGGGAGGATCTATATAGACAGCTCTGCTGTGGGTGCTCTCTTTGCCACTTCCTGTTAGGAAGGAGAATATCCCACAAGTATGGATGAATCCGTGGACTCGATACATCTTACAAGAGAAATAAAGAAAGCAATATAGTATAATATAGCTGCAATGTGTTTGCTAATAAAGTGACTTGTAGATGGTTTTCTATTCACATCCTCTGGAGCCCAGACCAGCTCTGTCTTAAGTGCCAAAAGATCTACAGGTGTAACTTCTTTAAAGATTCCAGTCAGAGGTGCACTCACATTCTTAGGGGTTAACTAAAGCACTAAAATACCATTACTAGTAGCTTAACTAACAGGCCTTAGTGACTAAACATACCACTACATAATCTACAAACAGTATCCTTTAATATCTTATAAAACGCCATGATGGGAACACAGAATAGATTGGATAGACCACACATGGTAACCATACCCATGGATAGTAATGACAGTGGTAAGTGTCTTGTGGCATATATACTAGCTTTCATCACTTCCAATATTTAGGATTTCTATGCATTATGGCCTGGGATTCGTGAGTTCTGATTGAACATTGAATCATACTAGAACTGATGAAAGTTGGGTACAAAGCTAAGAAGAAATATAATAATGTTTTTGGTAAAATTATCTTTTCTTTACATGACCATATTTCATTGCATTTGTCTTATGTGCATTAAGATTATCTCATTGGTAATATTAACAATTTCTGGAGAATTGTTCTGAAGTCTGGTTGCATAAGTGGTGGTAGCAGCAAGAGCTCTCTCCCAGGTAGGTGATAGATCTTGAGGGAGGTTACAATCTCCGTTTGAGAACCAGAATCTGGAGGGAGTAAGGGCTAGGTCAATGGGAAAAGGGGTTGCTATTGATGGCTTTAGATCTGTCACTATGGTGAGCTTTCCTCTTTCCAGGATGAAGAGATTCTTGCGTGTCTGAGGTGGATTTGGAGCTACAGACCTTGCTTGTTGGAGATAATCACTAGTGTGCTCATTGCTACCAATAAGCCAAAGTTCTAGTTGTATCTCTTAATAATAATAAATGAAATAAAGAATATTTACAACCATAGTTGTTCTTTATCCAGTTGTGGTCGTCGTCTTATTCTGATTTTCTATACCGGGCCTTAGGTAGTCTAGAAGGTATCAGAAGGCTAAAAAAGGTTGATTGACTGACAAATTGGGTTTGGGTCCTTTATGCATTTAAACAAGCTACATTATAATTTTACTAGATTGAGCTTTCTTCACAGATTGTGGACCTGCCATAACAGCATGTGATCTTTACAATTAAAACAATGAAGTGACTTAATTATAAAGTTACAATTATTTAAACAGTTAATTTTTCATGTCAAACTAGAACTTTTTAACCTACTTCTTTTCATCGGAATCATCACAGTATATGTAGCCTCAAGTGAAGCCTGTAAACTTACAAGAGGCTAGGATATAAAATATCGCCACCTGCTTCCTTTGATAGTAATCATAGTAAGGGATTAGGTTTACACATAAATTTTGCACACATCAGCTTAAATTAGAAACTTGAAGTACACTTGGCTTCTTACTTATCAGATTTACATTTTAAATAAACCAGCACTTTTGATTCAAATACACTACCGTTTACATATTAACTACAGCCCCATTGTTGTAAAAATCCCACGTATGTATTATTCTGGGCTGTAGTGAGGACTTTATTACAGACAGCTGCTGTTTTATTTTGGGAATGCCTCTTTGTCTGGTTGCATCAATGTCACCTTATCAACAATTCATAATCCATGTTCTATTTTGGAAACCATTAATTGCCAAAAAACAGATGTAACAGAGGTTTAGTAGAATATTGTTTATGACACAGCAAGCTTAGGACGAGAGAGGATACAATATAGCATTCAAAAACCTTGAGGTTACATTGCACAAGCAGAAAAAAAAATGTTCTTGTGGTTTCAAGAAAAGTGTTTTTTTTATTTTGTGTATTTAAAAAGTATTTATTTATCGTAGCTAATTGAAAATGTTATGTTCCTAAACAGTCTACCAACCAGAGTGCTTTAAACTGACAAAAAACTGTGATAATAAAATGCTATAATGTCTTATTTTTGCATAGCACTATTGTTTGTCTGGAACTATAGTGTTTAAACCACCAAAATGGGATAAACAGAAGGTTAAAATGATCTCCAGTGTGTCAATACACTTCTGTTCTTGAGCTGGACATAAACTGGTGGTTTATGGCTCTACTTGACTGCTGCTCATGATTGGCAGAGTTTATCTAAGGTTCAGTGGTGGATTGTCAATCTAGGGGCGACTTTAATTTTGTTTTTGACCAATTTCTGGGTATGGGCACGACAAACCCAGATGCCAGGGAACCACTGGCTCCTAAAATTTTACCCCTGGCTCCTGACTTTTTGGGTTATTCTCCATATATATATATATATATATATATATATATATATATATATATATATATATATATATATATATATATATATATGTATATATATACACAAATACCACTGTATGAATGATAAAAGTATGTTTGGCTCCTAAATATTATTATTGGCGCCTAAATTGTAAGCAGATATATCGACCATATCATAGGCAATAGCACAATAAGAACATTCAGAAAATATTTTAACATGATTCAGTGGCTTTTTTATATTACAGTGATCACCACAAGACCTTTTCAATGGACAATTATCCTAGCTGATTTTACTGATCACCCAGCTAAAACATAAGCCAAAATTAAGCTAAAATTAGCTAATGTTAATTTTTTAATTAAATGTGATTAAATCAATGTACGTTAAATTACGCAACTAATTTTGTGCTTTGGATAACTTAAGTAAGATTTATAAATAACAGAACATTTTATAAATATTACACTGGTCCCACGTGGCTACTTCATAATGCCACCCGGCAAGAAAAAGAGTCTGAGGAGAACACTTCATTATATAAAATTTTTTACTTTCCATGTACTTTTAAGCATTTTGTAATTAAGATGTTTTATAACATGGGTATGAATATGAAATCTATGCAGATAAATCAGCCTTATATCCAGTACATTAGAGGTTAAGCAAGTAAACTATTTTCCAGTTACATATACGCACTTGTATTAAAAGGATCCTTTCAAGGTTTTGTCTCTCACAATAGACATTTGTACTCACTGAAATCCTTCTCTAGTTTCTCCAATAACTTGGAGAATCAACTGCATAGAACATAGGAATGGAATTTTACCCAGTGTTATACTTGCATATAAAAATGTTCAAAGGTTATTCGACTCTACCTTTACCCTCACTCCCACAATAGTCCTACTTAATGGAAAACCTAAGTGTAAATGTAAAACCAGGGGCGGACTGAGACCAACCAGGGCCCCCGGGCAAAAGTGTGGCAGGCCCCCCCACCCCCTTGCTCCACCTACCTACCTCCTCTGCTCCTCTTCCACCCTATTGCCCCTGCCCTGCCATGTTTTTAAATGCCATATAAAGAGAGACAATTTTGTATCCTTAAATATTTTAATAAGAACACATATTTCCACAGTGTTTCAGGCAGGTACTGACTTTGCAATTCCCTTACAGGAAAGTTTTTTCTTTCATGATTTAGCTAGGGCATGCAACTTTAAGCAATTTTCTAATTTACTCCATATATTATTGTTTCTTCATTCCCTTGCTATCTTTATTTGAAAAAGGAGGAATGTAAGCTTAAGAGCCGGCCCAGTTTTGGTTCAGTACCTGGGTAGCGCTTGCTAGTTGGTGGCGAAATGTATCCCCCAATCAGCAAGTGCTAACCAGGTTCTGAACTAAAAATGGACCAGCTCCTAAGCTTACATTCCTTTTTTCAAATAAAGATAGCAAGAGAACAAAGAAAAAAAATGATAACAGGAGTAAATTAGAAAGTTGCTTAAAATGTCACGTTCTCTCTAAACCATGAAAGTTTAGTTTTCACTTTACTGTCCATTTAAAGTCTCCAGTATAAGCTCTGAGATATTTAAACATCTTAAAGGACCACTAAATACAGATTTGCATAATTAACAAATGAATGGTAAAAAGACAATACAATAGTACTTAGTCTAAACTTTATATGAGTAGTAGACTTTTTTGTGACAGATTTTAGTTATGTCTATTTCTACTCCTCTTGTATCATGTGACAGCCATCAGCCAATCACAAATGCTTATACGTATATTCTATGAATTTTTGCACATGTTCAGTGGGAGCTGGTGACTCACTCAAAAAGTGTAATTATAAAAAGACTGAGCATATTTTGTTAATGGAAGTAAATTGGAAAGTTGTTTAAAATTGCTGCTCTGTCTAAATCATGAAAGTTTAATTTATATATATATATTTGTATAATTATTCATCTAAAGGGGGGGGGGGGAGTCAAAGTATAAACAATAATAAAGATAAATATTTAATTTGGGAGTCTGGGAGATCATACTTAGATTATACTAACTAGCCACCAGCCAAGCCAATATATAACATGGGAAGCAAGCAATAGCAAATCAAGCAGGCAGACTGCAGTACTTTACTAATTACTTAGTTACACTGACTATTAACTTGAACGTCAATCAATGGGATTGGGATTTGTTTGCAAATTGCAGCCGGCTCCTTCACTTGCCTGAGTTGCCTCGCCTACCTCATACTAACTAACCTAACCAGCCACCAGGCCCAGCCAATCCAATATATAACTGTGAGAGAAGCAATAGCAAATCAAGCAACAAGCAGCAGGGCTGTTTCTAGAAAATCTAGCTCCCAGGGCAAAATTCCAAAATGAGCCCCCCTACCAATTTTAAAGTTTAATCTTCCCCACCTTGAACCTTCCATGTCTCACTATAATTTACTATTAATTTGCAACTCCTTCAAAATGTACAACTTCAACATCCAAAAAAACAAAGAACAAGACAAATGGAAAAAGCTTATAAAATAGTGTAAGATTAATCATTAAAAGGTATAGTGAGAGTTATAACAGCCTAATGGTGCTTTTCAGTACTTCACACACACACACACACACATATATATATATATATATATATATATATATATATATATATATATATATATATATATATATATAAAAGAAAAGAAACTTAATTTTGTCACCTACAGCTCTTAAATTGTAAGCTCTTAGGGAGCACAAACTCACAGTCTGCAGCAAATACAAATTAAAGTTTTGTGAATTTTGAGCAAACTTCACCTTGATACAGCTGGCAAGATAAAGGAGTGAGACCTGCAGTTGTAAAATCCTTAGATAATATCATGAGAATTGTGAAAGTGATTCAGACCCAGGAAACTCACCTGCTCACCTCTGGGAACTCCCCTGTCCCTCCCACTTTCTAAAACTCTCAGGCTTATTTCACATAGAACAAATACAAAGTACAATGTAATTTGTATATATACAAAGTATGACCCTTATTTGTTAAAGTTACACAGAAACTGATTTTGTAAAATTACACTGCTGTATACAGAATCTAAATGCATTAAAATACAAAATAGAATATTAAAGGGATAGGAAAGTCAAAATTAAACTTGCATGGTTCAGATAAAGCATGTGATTTTAAGACACTTTTAAATTCACTTCTATTTTTCAAATGTACTTCGTTCTCTTGGTATCCCTTGTTGGAAAACAATACACACATATCCTACACTAGTGTGAGGTAGGTGCTGGTTGGTGCCTTCACATATTTGTCTCTTGTGATTGGCTAACTATATGTGTTCAGCTAGCTGCAAGTAATGCAAAGCAGTTCCTTTAGCAAAAGATAACAAGATAATGAAGCAAATTTGGTAATAGAAGTAAACTGGAAAGTTGATTAAAATGGTGTGTTCTATCCAAATAATGAAAGAAAAATTTGGGGTTTCATATCCCTTTAAACATAATAAATCTAATATCTTTAAAAAAAACAATATCTGAAGCCTAAAAACATAAATTATGTTTACCAGATAATTTCCTTTCCTTCTGTACAGAGAGAGTCCACAGCTGCATTCATTACTTGTGGGAATATAGAACCTGGCCACCAGGAGGAGGCAAAGACACCAAAGCCAAAGTCTTAAATACCTCCCCCACTTCCCTCATCCCCCAGTCATTCTGCCGAGGGAACAAGGAACAGTAGGAGAAATATCTGGGTGAGGTGCCAGAAGAAAGCGAATTAAATTTAGGGCTGCCCATCGGAGAACACGGGCGGGATCTGTGGACTCTCCCTGTACAGAAGGAAAGGAAATGATCTGGTTAGCATAATTTATGTTTTCCTTCTTAATACAGGAAGAGTCCACAGCTGCATTAATTACTTGTGGGAAATAATACCCAAGCTACAGAGGACACTGAATGCTAACGGGAGGGTAAAAGAAGAGGGGGACCAAATCTGAGGGCACCACAGCCTGCAACAAACCCATTCTCCCAAAGACTGCTTCAACAGAAACAAAAAGGAACACAAATGTTAGGAGGACCAAGCAACCACCCAACAATCGGAACCATAAAGATCCTGAGTCAGAGACCCCAAAAGACGTCACTGCTCTCGAACTGAGCCATAAACCTCTGAGGAGGCTAGTGTCCCACTGTCCCCAAGGTCAAGTGAAGAACACTCCTCCACTAACAATAAGGAATTCAACTAAGTCCCCTAAAACCTTGCACTTCCCAGATATGAATATACAACAGCTGTCTATTTTAATGTAGTCTGAAAAGAACATAAAGGCAAGATTCCCAGAAAAAGGAAGAACCCTTCCCCATATGACAATAAAACTAACAATCTTAGGGAGAAGCACCTAAAAAAAACTTGAAAATAGTCTCCTTATAAAGGAAAACCCCAATAAGGAGTACGGATTGCAATATTGCAATAGAGACTATGGCATGTATAAAATATTCTACATACGCAATATAGATCATTGAAGAGAAAATTCAAAGACCACCTCCTACACAGGTACCAAGGAACCCAATGCAACCCCCTAAAAGTAAAATCTAAACTCCAAGAAGGAGCAGTAGATTGAACTCAACAGCCTGACCGCAGTCAGTGCCCTAGCCAAAAGAACTGAATGCCTGAAAGTTAAATGAACCTCTGGGACAGGAGAACAAACAAACAGAGTATCTAAAATCTGCTTGCGAGCCCACATACCAGGGCAAGGAACTACAGCTGATTTCAACCTGTAACCTTCCGCTTGTTAGGCAGATAAGCTAACCATCAGGCAATTACAGCTGGCCGCCCCTTCGAACAAGAACTAGCTAGGAAGACCCTTCTCCAGGACATCCTGGAGGAGAACAAACAAGAACCCCTGGAAATGAAATATAGAGTCAGGATAAACTAGCTCTTCCCGACAAAAAAACGGGGGTCCTCCACACTAAGATAGATGTCGAGGGACCAGCTACGCGCTGAAGGAAAGGAGCGAAACCTTTCAGAAAAACACCCTCTCACGGCTAAGACCAAGCGACCTCTCGCAATCTGCCTCAAAAGAAAGAAACGATTCTATGACGCCAAAGAGATCTTGACCCTGCAGATCTCTGCTACAAGGAACTCCCATAGCGGCAAAACCCCGAAACTGCGTTACGAACTTGCAGGCACAGCTACAGCAATCAGACTCACTGACACCTGCTGCTGTAGGATCGAGACATCCTTGAAAAAGAGAGACATGTCCGTAAAAGAAGAATGTTAAAATAGACCTCCCAAGCACCGTTAAAGATCCAATAGGTCTGTCTAAGGATCCCTGACCATGACCCCCTAAGGGGAAAACCTGGGATAGGTACGGACGCCCTGAGATTCTCGATCTCCTCATTGAGTTACACATTCGAAACCCTACGGGTATCTAGATCAAAGGAATGAGTGTAGGGAAACAACCATTCCCGAAAAGCATGCTCAGAAAGTGGATTGCTAATAATGAGTCGTAGTGGGCCTCTGTCCACCACGAAAGTCGAGACCCTCCCATCTACGCCGGATGAACTCTTTGTTTCAGAAAGAGATCCATCCACTGAGAGGACCCAACTGGTACGAACCCAGAAGATCAGATCCTCAAAGCAGAATGTCTGCCTGAAGAATCCCAGGAATAATAGGAAGGAAACTCCTGATCCACGGACCCCTAGGAGACTCTCTCCCCACTGACAGGAAAGTGACAAAGTCAAAACCGCCCGGGAGAACTAAAAGAAAAAAAATCCTCAGGACAGGGAGATCTGGACCGAAAACTGGAGATTGATTCCCCCAACCGGTATTCCATGAAGGTCTGTTAAGACAGATTCAACAACAATGCCATGCCGAAGTCATCACCCAACGAAGGCCTGAAGGAAAACTGCAGGGCATAAACCGATGAAGTAACTCTAACTTTGTAAGGTATAGGGAAAGAACGTCCTGGCTGAAAGATCAAACAGCATCCAAGGGTCCACCCTGGTGCCTACACAAGAAACTCAGATCTAAATCCAACGCTGAGGATAGAAAAGACAAGAGAAAAGGAAATTTATGCTTACCTGATAAATTTGTTTCTTTTACGATACGATGAGTCCATGGATTTCATCCTTACTTGTGGGATATCGCCTCCTGGTCAGCAGGAGGAGGCAAAGAGCACCACAGGAGAGCTGTATATATAGCTCCTCCCTTCCCTCCCACTCCAGTCATTCGACCAAAGTTAGGAAGAGAAAGGAAAAGCCAAGGTGCAGAGGTGACTGAAGTTTAACAAAAATAAAGACCTGTCTCATAAAAACAGGGTGGGCCGTGGACTCATCGTATCGTAAAAGAAACAAATTTATCAGGTAAGCATAAATTTCCTTTTCTTTTACAAGATACGATGAGTCCACAGATTTCATCCTTACTTGTGGAATACAATACCAAAGCTATAGTACACGGATGAAACGGGAGGGACAAGACAGGGAACCTAAACGGAAGGCACCACTGCTTGAAGAACTTTCCTCCCAAAAACAGCCTCAGACAAGGAAAAAGTATCGAATTTGTAACATTTGGAAAAAGTATGAAGAGACGACCAAGTTGCAGCTTTGCAAATCTGTTCAACAGAAGCATAATTTTTGAATGCCCATGAGGAAGCCACAGCTCTAGTGGAATGAGCCGTGATACGTGCAGGAGGCTGCTGTCCAGCAGTCTCATATGCAAACCGGATGATACTCTTCAGCCAAAATGAAAGAGAGGTTGCCGTTGCTTTCTGACCCCTACGCTTCTCAGAAAATACAATAAACAGGGAATACGATTGATGAAAATCCTTAGTGACCTGCAAGTAAAACTTTAAGGCGCGGACCACATCCAAATTATGTAACAGCCGCTCCTTCTTAGAAGAAGGATTAGGACACAAGGAAGGAACAACAATTTCCTGATTAATATTCTTATTAGAAACAACCTTAGGAAGGAAACAAGGTTTGGTACGTAACACCACCTTATCAGAATGGAAAATACGATAAGGAGAATCACATTGTAATGCCAAAAGCTCAGAAACTCTGCGAACAGAAGAAATCGCAACCAAAAATAAAACTTTCCAAGATAACAACTTAATATCTATGGAATGCATAGGTTCAAATGGAACCCCTTGAAGAACATTAAGAACTAAATTCAAACTCCAAGGAGGAGCAATTGATCTAAACACAGGCCTGATTCTAGTCAGAGCCTGACAAAAAGATTGAACATCTGGAACATCTGCCAGACGGTTGTGCAGCAAAATAGACAAAGCAGAAATCTGTCCCTTTAAAGGGACAGTATACACTCATTTTCATATAACTGCATGTAATAGACACTACTATAAAGAATAAGATGCACAGATACTGATATAAAAATCCAGTATAAAATGGTTTAAAAACGTACTTAGAGGCTTTCAGTTTAGCTCTGTTGAAAAGGCAGTTGGAAAGCCCACTGCAAGTGGGAAATAAGACACTCCCCCATCCCCCTTCTTTTGCATATGAAAAGACCCTTTACCCAAACAGGAGCAAGCTGGAGAAGGTAGCTGACGGTATTCAAATAAAACTTTGGGGCTTGGTTAAGAGTCTGAAAATCAGAGCAATGTTATTTAAAAATAAGAAAAATTATACATTTTTAAAAAAAAAAAAACTTTATGGGCTTTATAAATAGATCATCTACAAAACATTTATGCAAAGAAAAAATGAGTGTATAATGGCCCTTTAAGGAACTTGCTGACAACCCTTTCTCCAATCCATCTTGGAGAAAAGACAAAATCCTGGGAATCCTAACCCTACTCCAAGAGTAGCCCTTGGATTTGCACCAATAAAGATATTTACGCCATATCTTATGGTAAATCTTTCTAGTAACAGGCTAACGTGCCTGAATCAAGGTATCAATGACCGAATCAGAGAACCCTCGCTTAGATAAAATCAAGCGTTCAATCTCCAAGCAGTTAGCTGCAGAGAAATTAGATTCGGATGAAGGAAGGGTTCCTGAATGAGAAGGTCTTTCCGCAATGGAAGCTTCCATGGTGGCTGAGATGACATGTCCACCAGATCGGCATACCAAGTCCTGCGAGGCCCCGCAGGAGCAATGAGTATCACTGAGTCCCACTCCTGTTTGACTCGAGCAATCACCCGGGGAAGGAGAGCAAATGGAGGGAACACATAAGCTAGTTTTAACGACCAAGGCACTGCCAAGGCATCTATGAGCTCGGCCCGGGGATCCCTGGACCTGGACCCGTATCTCGGAAGCTTGGCATTCTGACGAGATGCCATAAGATCAAACTCTGGCCTGCCCCATCTGAGAATCAGGTTGGCAAATACCTCCGGATGGAGTTCCCATTCCCCGGATGAAAAGTCTGTCTGCTCAGAAAATCCGCCTTCCAGTTTTCCACTCCTGGGATGTAGATTGCCGACAGATAACAAGAGTGAGCCTCCGCCCACTGAATTATCTTGGCTACTTCTGTCATCGCTAAGGAACTCCTTGTTCCTCCCTGATGATTGACGTAAGCTACAGTCGTAAAGTTGTCCGACTGGAATCTGATGAATTTGGCCAAAGCCAACTGAGGCCAAGCCTGAAGCGCATTGAATATTGCTCTCAACTTTAGGATATTGATGGGAAGCAGGGACTCCGATCGAGTCCATACACCCTGAGCCCTCAGGGAGTTCCAGACTGCTCCCCATCCCATCAGGCTGGCATCCGTTGTCACTATCACCCACGAGGGTCTGCGGAAGCATGTCCCCTGGGACAGATGATCCAGCGACAACCACCATAGAAGAGAGTACCTTGTCTCCTGATCTAGATCTATTTGAGGAGACAAATTTGTATAATCTCCATTCCACTGCCTGAACATGCTCAGTTGCAGAGGTCTGAGATGAAAACGAGCAAACAGAATGATGTCCATTGCTGCCACCATCAATCCAATTGCCTCCATGTACTGAACCACTGATGGCCGAGGGTTGGACTGAAGGGTTCGGGATGTATTCAGAATCTTTAACTTTCTGACTTCCGTCAAAAAGATCCTCATGGATAGAGAGTCGATTAGAGTTCCCAGGAAAGGAACCCTTGTCTGTGGAACTAGTGAACTCTTTTCTAGATTCACCTTCCACCCGTGAGTCCTTAGAAAGGACAGAACAATGTCGGTATGAGACTTTGTTAGCTGATAAGACGACACCTGGATCAGAATATCATCCAGATAAGGCGCCACTGCAATGCCCCGCGGCCTGAGAACCGCCAGTAGAGACCACAGAACCTTTGTGAAGATTCTGGGCGCCGTGGCTAGACCGAAAGGAAGAGCCACAAACTGAAAATGCTTGTCCAGAAAGGCAAAACGGAGGAACTTGTGATGATGTTTGTGGATATGAACATGTAGCTATGCATCCTTTAGATCCACGGTAGTCATAAATTGACCCTCCTGGATCAATGGAAGAATTGTACGGATAGTTTCCATCTTGAAGGATGGAACTCTGAGAAACTTTTAAAAAAGGTATTTTGCCTACAAGAGGTAAAAAATGTAAGAGGGGCGCTTATTTGCATAAGCTAAGGTCAATAATTTATAAAACAGCGCTTAGGGTTATATTCCCAATATTTATTAGCAAAATTATATTAGCAACAATTTTTTAGCAAAAATTTTTTTTTTTTTTTTGAAACATAAACAAAAAATAAAAATAATGAAATACAATATAAGAGGGTATGCGTGTACAAATGTGGCCACTATTTGATACACTAAACTGAATTGCAATTCATAAAACCTATATACTGTAGCAATAAATAAAACCTATACACTGATAGCAATAAATAAAACTAATAGCATTAAATAAAACTTATAGCATTAAATAAAACTTATACACTGATAGCAATAAAAATAAAAGTAGACTCTCGATAGTAGCAGTTAATAGCTTAATTGATAATTCTGTCCATATGTCTTATTACCAGAATCGGCAAACTTTATACACTGTTGCAATGTTTATTCTTGGCTATATTGCAATCTACCATCAGAGATAGATATTTATATTCCTTATTGTTTTTATATTCCTTAATGTCAGTTGAAAAAACAAAGATTGTGATAAAGTTACCTTTGGTTCAGGCGTATCGATATTTTGTATCACCTCTTTCAGTGAAGGAACAAAGGAACAAAGGAGAAACTCCAGTGGCGGAATTTAAACAAAAAAACCTTTCAATCTCTTAGATATTCCTTGTCTTTAGAATTCACCTCTTTGTTGCTTAGTTGGTGGTCTTCCTATGGGCTTTTCAAATAAACATCCGTTCCGATCTTTTGCAAGAGCCTATCAGGAGAATTTGTTTCAGATCACCTGAATGCTGGGCTCGCGGGGGTATTTGAAAAGGGAAACCGCTAGTGATTTCGGAAACCAGCTGGTTTAGTTTTGCGATCCTCACTGCAGCCTCTGGAGTGTTGATTTCTTTGCCGGTGTACACAAAACCGGTTTTAAGTCTCTAGATGGCGCCACTGCAATGCCCCGCGGCCTGAGAACCGCCAGTAGAGACCACAGAACCTTTGTGAAGATTCTGGGCGCCGTGGCTAGACCGAAAGGAAGAGCCACAAACTGAAAATGCTTGTCCAGAAAGGCAAAACGGAGGAACTTGTGATGATGTTTGTGGATATGAACATGTAGCTATGCATCCTTTAGATCCACGGTAGTCATAAATTGACCCTCCTGGATCAATGGAAGAATTGTACGGATAGTTTCCATCTTGAAGGATGGAACTCTGAGAAACTTGTTTAGACTTTTGAGGTCTAGAATAGGTCGGTACATTCCCTCTTTTTTGGAAACTACAAAAAGATTCGAATAAAACCCCTGACCCTGTTCCTCTATTGGAACGGGACGAATTACTCCCATGGAAGCAAGGTCTTCTACACAACGTAAGAATGCCTCTCTTTTTATCTGGTTTGCAGATAATCTTGAAAGAAGAAACCTTCCCCTGGGGGAAGAGTTTCTGAACTCCAACTGATATCCCTGAGACACAATTTCCAGTGTCCAGGGATCCTGAACATCTCTTATCCAAGCCTGGATGAAGAGAGAGAGTCTGCCCCCCACCAGATCCGGTCCCGGATTGGCGGCCGACCCTTCATGCTGACTTTGTAGCAGCAGCAGGCTTCTTGGATTGTTTACCCTTGTTCCAGGACTGGTTGGGTCTCCAAGTGGACTTGGATTGTGAATAGTTCCCTTACTGTTTAGCGGAAGAGGAAGAGGGAACTCCCTTGAAATTTCAAAAGGCACGAAAATTACTCTGTCGCCCTCTCTGTTTGGACTTTTTATTCTGAGGGAGGAGATGACCCTTTCCTCCCGTTATCTCGGAAATGATCTCCTTCAAGTCAGGCCCGAATAGGGTTTTCCCCTTGTAAGGAATAGTCAAAAGCTTAGATTTGGATAACACATCCGTAGACCAAGATTTTAACCATAAAGCTCTGCGTGCTAAGATGGCAAAACCTGAACTCTTAGCCGCCAATCTCGTAATCTGTTGGGAAGCATCTGTAATAAACAAATTAGCTAACTTAAGAGCTTTAATCCGATCCTGTAGATCTTCCAAAGGAGTCTCAGTCTTAAGAGACTCTTCCAGAGCATCAAACCAATAAGCGGCCGCTGTCGTGACTGACAATACAAGCCACAGGTTGAAACAGGAATCTCTGATCAACGTAAAGTTTCTTAAGGAGACCCTCCAATTTCTTATCCATAGGGTCCTTAAACACACAACTATCCTCAATAGGAATAGTAGTATGCTTGGCCATAGTAGAAACAGCACCCTCAACTTTAGGGACCGTCTGCCAAGAATCTCTAATAGCATCGGCTATAGGATACATCTTTTTAAAAACTGGAGAAGGAGAGAAGGGAATACCTGGTCTCTCCCATTCTTTTGCAATAATCTCTGAAGTCCTTTTCGGGACTGGAAAGACATCTGAATAAGATGGGACTTCCAAATACCTGTTCAACTTACTCAATTTTTCCGGAGGGACCACTATTGAGTCACAATCATCCAGAGTAACCAACACCTCCCTCAGTAATAAACTGAGGTGCTCAAGTTTAAACCTGAAAGAAAATACTTCAGAGTCAGTCAGAGGTAAGGCACTCCCTGAGTCAGACAGTTCACCTTCTGAAAATACTGCAGTACTCTTCAACTCAGAACCCCGGGAGGGTACGTCCGTAATCGCCATCATAGAATCAGAGGCAGAATTCACTACGTAATTATCCTGTCTTGAATGCTTGCCGTGCGATATGGGCAAATTAGCTAACGCATCAGAAAGGGTAGAGGACATCATTGCAGCTATGTCTTTTAATGTAAAAGCTGCAGACACTGGTGAAATACAAGGTCCCACTTGTGCGGGCGTTAAGGGCTGTGACGCTTGGGGAGAAAGCTGCGGCATGCTCTGCATCTCATCTGTAGACTCTTGAGAAGCATTTAACTTAGTTAATGATTTGTCAAAAACAATCTTGTCTCTAAAATGCAAGGCCCTCTCAATACATGAGGGACAAAATGGAGTAGGGGGTTCCACAGTAGCATCCAAACACATTGAGCAAGCTACAGTTTGGATATCATAACAGAAAGGAAGAAGCAATTTGGTCTGAAAAATATATTACAAATTTGCAGCTAATTGCATAGAAAAAAAACGCAACACAGATTAGTTTAAACCTGGGCAGCTACTGTGCCTTTAAAAAACAAACATGCATAAACGATAGTCAGAGCCTGAAAAGGTAACAAGCACAAAGTACATGAAACCGGGCAGCTACTGTGCCTTTAAATATGTATTAACCATGTGCAAAAGGCAATAATCAAAAAAACAGTCTGTTTAAATTTTATTTCAGCATCTCGCCACGGCTCTGCTGAGGCGCCTACCTGCCCCCATGGTCTTCCGACCACAATCTGCAAGGAACCGGAGGAATCTGACAGAAAAAACGCCTAAGACCGCTTGTGTGCACTAGTAACCATGCAGTCTCGGCGTGAGTTAGTCTATCCAGCATCCGGAAGCAAGACAATCTGGGCGGCTAACAGCGCGCCAAAGCAAGTCCCGCCCATCGTGGGTGTCGCATCGGCCGTAACATGCGTGGCAAAGAACTTCCATATTCTGTGAAGTTCACTGTGCGGCAATAAAAAAGCCGGTTCTTAACCCCTGCTACAGTCTGAAAGGACCTCAGACCAATGAAAAAAACATGCAGCCGTAAACCGGAGTCCTATGCAAGGACTCCGGTAATCACTCCAGCGTCTAACACAGAGGCACCATAGTCATTCACACTGCAGCTATGTGTCCAGCCCCTGAATTAAGCCCCATTTGTAGGATCACAATAGGTCTAACATTAGCCTCTAATGTAACCCCCCTTGTGACACACACACATCGTTATAGAACAGCCCTTCTACTGATTGCCAGGGCTCATGTTCCACCAGCATATAATGACACAGTCCCTTCTGAGTTAGCCAGTGTCCCAGAAATAAAAGACTGCACTTACCTCAGTGCTGATCAACAGCATGAGAAGGTCCACAGGATCAAGAGGTCTTCTCCCTCCAGCAGCTCTGTGGACACAAAGGGGCCTTAGTTAATATCTGCTAAGACCATCAGGATACAAAGGGCAGCACTAGTATGGGAGGTACAGTTTGGGTAAAACCCCACCAGTTCCCATTGCTTTAAAGCCACCTGTAGCTCTACTCTAGAGGGTGACAAGGAATACGGCTACACCCTATAGTAAAATAGCACACTTTGGTACCATTTTAAAAATAATAAACTCTTGATTGAAGAATCTAAACTAACACCTCACTTTACCTCTTCCTATCACTAACACAGGCAAAGAGAATGACTGGAGTGGGAGGGAAGGGAGGAGCTATATATACAGCTCTGCTGTGGTGCTCTTTGCCTCAGCAGGAGGCGATATCCCACAAGTAAGGATGAAATCCGTGGACTCATCGTATCTTGTAAAAGAAAGTCCCTAAAAACCTCCTAGCAAACTATAGTAAGAAAACTGGAATCACCAAGACTCGGGAGCTACTGTAAACCCTGGAAGCAGGATACTGCATATTAAACCCCAGATCCCAAAAAAAAACCTAGGATCAGAAACAAGGTTACTGAAAGATACGGCCCCTAAGTACAGGATTTGCTCAAAAGGATGAGACAGAAAAGATATCCTTCTCCTGAACAAAAGGTAGAGAGAACCATATATTTTCCCTCAAAAGGGAAATCTAAAAAGCTCTGCTTAACATAGAACCCAAATCAGACGAGAAACCCCTTATTGGACCATGCACCAACAGAGGAGGAAAATATTCTCTCCCTGCGATGACTCCAAAAGTCACCTGTTCCCTCTCTCTGCAGAACGACAAAATCAAGATAGTAAAAACTACACAGAAAGGCAGAAAGTAAAGCCTAGCTACGGCCTCTAGGACCTCCTAGATCCATAAGATCCAGCATCAGACGCCCATCCAAGATAGTACCTAAACCAGGTCCTGCCTGTCATCTAGGATAGATGGACCTGCTCTGTCTGGACCAGAAAGCTAGAAATAACTCATTCTCTTGTGTAGAAGGAAAGAACAGACTTAACTAGTACCCAAACAGGTCCTGTCTGTTATCTAGGATACAAAAAATCTGTCATAAAACTCAAGGGTCAATTCTTAAGTTCCAGCAGTGCTAGGAAAACTGAGAATAATCAAAAAAGAAATATAAGCTCCGTGGCTTAAATATTGTCTCAAAATTATCAAGGGAATCATCACCCCAAACAGAGACCTAGATACTTCCACCGGAAGTCTCCAGCAATCGTGACCATCAAAATCGCTAGTACCAAAATCCCAGTGGTGAAACGTCTTCCTAAAAGGCGTTTCTACAACAACCCAGACCTCTAAAACCAAAAACAATCCAAAACGGAATAGAAAAGAAAATAGGATAGCCAAGTGTGTAAAACAAAAAAATAAATGACACAAACTCCTCATAGAGCTCAGAAACTGGGATTCTAAGTACAAAACAAAAATAAAAAATTATAGACAATAAGGAATATGATCTCCATTCCTCTCCACTCGTCTAGTCAAGCTCCCTATCTGATTTAGAGGACTGAGATTCAACTGACGGATCAGTACTGGGAACCTCTAACATCGCCAAAACCTCTCTCAGAAGTAAACACAGGCGTGCCATTCTAAATCTAAATGCAAAAACCTCCTCAGTCGGAGGAATCAAATCAGGAGACTCCAACCCTGGAGGTTCTACCTCTGAAGCCTCGGAGGGCACCGCTTCCCTAGAAGACTGATCAGACACAATCGTCATCTTACACAACGGTCCTTGGGCAGAAGAATCCTCAGAGGCGGATGGCTCAGTGGTCTCTAACATATCAACATTGGTTGATGAGAACACCCTATTGCGGCATACGGAACATAATTGAGAGGGCTGGCCTACCCGGGCCTCCTCACAATATACGGAGGTATCATATTCTTTATCAGAGGGATCCCCCTCTAAAACATCAGAATCCTCCATAACTTGTCTAAATTAAATTATGGGGGGGGAAACAACAACAACTGGCACCTTATAGCCCCAATGGCTGGGGCACTCACCACCTCCTATGACCCAGACAGGTAGAGAAATCGGCTCCTCTCCGTAGACACTCAGTTAGGAATCGGAAAAACAAAACGTGACCACTCCCTGTCACATGGTGTATCATGCAGGACCGCCCCTACTAACGAAAAGCGCGCCACCTTAATAAAACTGCGCCGCTCTCAAATTGAAAAAAAAAACCAGTACGTTCCGTATCAACCTATGATCCCCAAAATGTCTCTACACATAAGCAGTCAAAATCACATAAAAAATATGATTAAAAGACCCCACTGTTCAATAATCCCCCTCAGGAGATATTAAGCCTTGATTCCATACAGATAAAAGGAGTTCCACTGTGACCCTGTCTTCTATCGTTAACATGTGTGTAAAAATTTAAACAATCTTACCGGAATCTATGCTGTGGAACAGCAACACGGTCCTTCAAGTTTGAGAGATTGTAGCAGCGCTTCTGACATGGACTTGAGAGAAAAAAGCAGGCAGCGAAACTTGGCAACGCTGATTGCTTATGCAGCTGTTAATATGAGTCTGGATGGTTTCGCAGAAAGACTCTCCCTGCATCTCCAGACTCTAACTTTCATCAGTGCTCTCACTGAGAGGCTGATAAGACTACTTAAAACTCCAGTCCCGTCTGTAATCTTCTGACACTTCTCTGCCAACCTCCTGTGACGAAAGACAAAGAATGACTGGGGGATGAGGGAAGTGGGGGAGGTATTTTAGCCTTTGGCTGGGGTGTCTTTGCCTTCTCCTGGTTGCCAGGTTCTGTATTACCACAAGTAATGAATGCAGCTGTGGACTCTCCATGTAACACAACTCTCATGTCATGTTGTGCTATATTGAGCTGTGCTGGTATCTCCTTCACATTTAGAAATGAAGGGATTGTCCCTAAGGGCCAGGCAAACAAACCGTAGCCGACATGGACACAAAATCTTTGGGATTTCTTTAAAAGGGCAGAACCTGGAAGTCCCAGAAAGATGAGATGGGCCTCCCATAAAGCTCTCCGCTCTTATAAGATGATCAAAAAATGAAATCTATTTATTTTTAGAATTATAAATACATACAATAAAATTTAAAACAACCTTCAAAGCACCTAGTCCTCCTTTTAAAGGACCGCCAAGAACAACTGAAATACCTTACCTAAAATTGGGCCTAAATTGGGCCTAAAGAAACCTGTGGACACCTGCAGATCGGATACTCTGAAACAAATAGAGTACGGATCTAAACAGAACACATTCGCAACAATTCAAGAGGTTTTGAAAACCTGAACCGGGCAAAAAGACCAGCCATCTGACGAAAGGATTAACGGTTAAAGCACACTACCACATTACCCCAGCATCTACTCCTTCAAGTGTGTGTAATCGCGGAGACAAACCAACGCGATATACTGAAACCACTACAACACCGGCAGCGGCTATCCCAGCTTCCGATCCACATTTATCACAGTAAAGATTGAATTGGGTACAAAAAGAAACTAGACCAGAAACAAAGTATCCCAAAAGAAACAACGGGTAAGATTTATTATACCTACACCAACTAAGGAAGTTAATGTGAAGGGCAGATAACCAAAACTACTTAACAGTGACTTATAATCGCAACATATATAGCAATTAGACAAAAACATGTTCCAGGCAGCACGCCCACACATACTATCCCCACGGAGGACTTAACAACAGCGCTTTTAACAAAAAGCAACAATTACTCTAACGATCACGGCAGAAAGACTTTATCTTTCATAACTTATTATACAATTTTTACTTTATCACTTTATTTTTGTTTCACTTTTATTATTTGTTACTAATGTTGATACCATTGACGCTATTTTAATTATGTATGTTCAGCTTTAAACAAACGAATATGGTAAATATGGTAATTAAGAATTAATATTGCGAATATTCTTTGTGGATACCATACTTCTTCACAAGTCCACTATATCAAATCCATAAAAAAATATCTGCAATTAAACCAAAATTCAAAAATTCAAATATACAGATATGTTTGTATAATACACTAAGTAACAGGGATTGGAAAACATATTATATCATTTTATTCACACTGTATGGTTGGCCAACCAGTTAGATTTGTTTTAAGAATCAATTTCTATTGTTTTAAATTTTATTGTATGTATTTATAATTCTAAAAATAAATAGATTTCATTGAATCCAACTAGATAGTAAGACTATCTTTCCTTATTGGGTAATTAAGCACAAGCGCTTAAGAGTCTCATCCAATCCAGATTTTACCCCCACTTTGAAGTTTGTGAGATTACTTCTTCGAGATTGATAGATGCATGAAAGGTAATTAGTGTTTACTGTGTCTTTGGGGGGCTGGCAGGACCATATCTGCCAAACTAATAACCTAACCCCTAAGTCTGTACCTCCACCCCTCCCAATGCCTGGAAATACCCAGAAAATACCACTGGACCGCTGCCACAAGCTCTTTAAAGGGACATAAAACCCCAAATTGTTCTTTCATGATTCGCACAGAACATACAATTTTACTTCCATTATCAAATTTGCTTTATTCTCTTGATAGCCTTTTTTGAAGGTGCAGCAGTGCACTACTGGGAGCTAGTTTAACACATTGAGTGAACCAATGACCAGAGGCATATTTGTGCAGCCACCAATCAGAAGCTAGCTTCCAAAAGTGCATTTCTACTCCTGAGCCTACATAAGTAAAAATTTGTTAGAAAGAATAGCAAGAGAACATAGTGAATTAGATAAAAGAAATAAAAAGGAATGTATATATATATATATAGATAAAAAAGAGATAAAAATCAAATAGGAATGTGCCTGAGTTATATTATTTATAATTATCGTCACCCGCCTTTACACAGAGAGAGTCAAAGCATGTATCATCAAAGATAAGTTGTTTGTAGCCAGAGCGCTTTAAGCATAAGACTTAAGTAACCAATTATACTCTCAGGGGACCGGGGCCTTAACCCCTCCTACCCCTACAGCAGTCCTGTTACTATGCGAGCTTTTGGCTAGGCTCAGGGAACCGGAATGTCTGTTATACACGGGCAGTTAGTGCACAAGATGGAGTAAACTGTCAACTCTATGAGCGGTGACGTTCGGACTCACCCACCGTGATGTCTGCCAATGTTTACAGGGACTTCAGCACTCCAAGAATTGTGGTGGGAGACTTCTTACCACTACCGCAACTACCACTGCAATTTTCTTCCCCTCCGTTGACTCTTCACTCTGGTGTTTTACCAGATTCTGCTTCTTTCTCGGAATCTGCTCCCTCTGACTGTGCATGCTCTGTATGACGTAATCACACTCCACATATGTTAAATAGGAATGTATGGAATGCAATTATGTCAATCAGCAACATGCGCACTCCGAGGGAGCAGATTCTGACAAGGAAGTTGTGTAGGATCTTGCTTCCGCTACGTCACACAAATTAAAAGTGTATATAATATAATAAATATATATATATATTTACAGGGCAATGTTCAATCACTTCTCACAGTGATGAAAAATGCGACAATGTGCTTTTATCGTTGTATTTTTCATCACCGTAAGAAGTAATTGAACTTTGATATATAAGAAAATAAGTTTGACCGGTTTCGGTCCTGTAGACCATAATCATAGACCTCTGGTCAGACTTATTTTCTTATAGCTTCGTCATTCCACTATGGAGTCTGCTTTTGACAACATTGCTGTCTGCTTTAAACTTTGATAATAAAACCTTCTTTTTTAATTTTCGAAAGTGGCTGGATTGCTATGGACTGCCGATATAGAAATTGCATGCACTCTCTGATTCATGAAAGTTACATTTTTGCTCTATTGTCTCTTTAACCTTCCAAATCCCAGAAATCATCCGGCACACGTTGGGAGGAATACTGGGACGTTCCTTTTGTAAACCAGAACATTTCCATGAAATCTGCAGCACAGCTTCTGCCCCCAAACCGTCACAATCCTGCCATATGCAGGATTGTTGGGAACTTTGGATAACATTACTGAATCTTCAAGATAGCTCCTAAAATGGTTTTGTTTGAAGAACTGAATGTTAAATGAATTATGTATGGTTTTATAAATCATACTCAAGTGATATGAAAGAAATTCTATCCTACATATCAAAGAGCATTGTTTATTTAATACTGGTCTATGGGACAGAAGCTCACTGGCTGAGAAGCAAAACTCCCACAGCTCTATTGGTGGACAGAGACATACCCCAAAAGCATAAAAACAAAAATGTGTTTCTAAAACTGCAAAACATTTTAAAATGCTTTGTTTTGCATTCAACAAATAAAAAAGTGACTGTAATAACGCTTTCAAAATGTTTTACAAACAAAATATAGCAGTTGTTTTTCATCAGATTAGCAGACCTAATGTGCAGATCATGAAGTCACCAGTCCCTGCTGATTTATTTGCATCTATATATAAATATTCATAGCTGATATCATTTAAAAGATGGTGAGTGTGCAAGTCCTGATTAAATAAATATGGTAAAATCTGCCAAGTATTGAAAAGCCAGGAGACATCCTTTTCAGGAATGTGCTTTGTTAATGAACCATGTCTCTTGTGACTAATTATAATGTTGTTCATTCAAACAAACAATGGAATGAATAAACCCTATGTGAATGAAAAGAGCCATATTGTATGTTAACAGCAATGAACTCATTCTACCTTTAAAAACAAACCTGCCATTAATAAAAATAAAAAAAACTAACACATTTTACCAATTAAAAACCAAAATACTGCTATATATAGATTGTTACATATTAAACGCTATTTGTAGATGATTTCTCAAGGTTTATAAATATTTAAATGAACATAAATATCAGAAATATAATATTGTAATGTGCTAGAGAGCATTATTGCTCATACTGTCAGCTCTAGAATAGCAATGCACTTCCACTCCTGAGCTGAACACGGCTGGCGATTGGCAGCTATGCACATGTACTGCTCCTGATTGGATCAGCAGGACCGGAACTGCAGTTATGACTTAAATGGACAGTCTACTTGAGAATTTGTATTGTTTAAAAAGATGGATAATCCCTTTATTACCCACTCCCCAGTTTTGCTTAACCAACACTGTTATATTAATGCACTTTTTACCTCTGTGACTACTTTGTATCTAAGTCTCTGAAGACTGCCCGGTTATCTCAGTGCTAGTTACAAACTTGCATTTTAGCCAATTAGTGCTGGTTCGTGCATAACTTCACAGGAGTGAACACAATGTTATCTATATGGAACACATGAACTAGTGCTGTCTAGCTATGAAAAGCTATTAAAATGCACTGAGATAAGAGACGGCCTTCAAGGGCTTAGAAATCAGCCTATGAACCTACCTAGGTTTAGCCTTCAACAAAGAATACCAAGAACAAAGCAGATTTGATGACAAAAGTAAATTGGAAAGTTGTTTAAACTTACATGTCCTTTATGAATCATGAAAGTTTCATTTTTAATTTACTGTGTCCCTTTAACAACGTGTTTAGCTCTGTGTGGATGTTAAACACATAGGGGCATATTTATCAAGCTCCGTATAAAGCTTGATGCCCTGTGTTTCCGGCGAGCCTTCAGGTTGATCGGGTTGATTGACACCCCCTGCTCGGATTGGCCGCAAATCTGCATGGGGCGGAATTGCACCAGCAGTTCACAAGAACTATTGGTGCAATGATAAATGCCGACAGTGTATGCTGTCTGCATTTATCGATGTGCAGCGGACATGATCTGCTATATCTAAAGACCGCTGATCCATAACCAGTCCGCCTGCTCTGAGGCTGCTCACATCAATCCGCCAGTCCTATACGATCGGGCTGATTGACACCCCCTGCTAGCGGCCGATTGGCCGTGAATCTGCAGGGGGCAGAACTGCACAAACAATTCACAAAAACTGCTTGTACAATGATAAATGCTGACAGCATATGCCGTTGTCATTTATCCATGTGCAGCGGACATGATGCGCTACATCGTAGCCATGTCTGCTCGCAATTTCATAAATCGCCCCATAGTTCTGTAAAGCAATAGTGCAATAATAAAATACTCTTATGCAATAATGCAATAGTGTCCATTTAAAAAAGCATTCTAGTGCAAACTATGGTGGGACTCTTGTAACATTCTGTTACTGCGGGTTATATATTATTTCCATGTTATTTTATTTCATTAAAAAGTAATGATTCTACAATTTATTTAATTATTTTTCCAAAACAGAAAATGAGATTAAAATTACCTCCTGACAAATTACTTATAGAATGTATCTGTAAATGGACAAAAGAAATTTCATTTTCCGTGATGCACTGAACATCCCACGGGGTTCTGACATGTTTGAACAAATAACTCCATTAACAAGGAAACTCGGTTTACCAGGTAACAAATCAGTTTTTAAAGGACGCAAAACCTAATTTATACTCTTTATATGAGACAAAATTCTTATTCTAAAATAATCCTGCCTTAACACACCCATGGTGCTGATATTCAAATGCAATACATGGAACACACACCACTCCAAGTGCTGTGGAGAAGTATTTGGTTCTTGTGCAGAGTGACTGATAGTGACCTTGCACATGATTTTGCCTGTTCTATAAACTAAAAGCATTTTTTCTTTCATGTAATTGGCAAGAGTCCATGAGCTAGTTACGTATGGGATATACAATCCTAACAGGAGGGGCAAAGTTTCCCAAACCTCAAAATGCCTATAAATACACCCTTCACCACACCCACAATTCATTTTTACAAACTTTGCCTCCTATGGAGGTGGTGAAGTAAGTTTGCGCTAAGATTTCTACGTTGACATGCGTTTCTCAGCATTTTGAAGCCCGATTCCTCTCAGAGTACAGCGAATGTCAGAGGGTCGTAGAGAGTATTACCTATTGAATGGAATGATTTTCCTAACGGGGTTCTTTTTCATGGGTTCTCTGTTATCTGTCGTAGAGATACTCTCATATACCATTACCTCTACTGATAATGGTTTCAGTACTGGTTTGGCTATCTGCTATATGTGGATGGGTGTCTTTGGGTAAGTATGTTTTTATTTCTTAAGACACCTCAGCTATGGTTTGGCACTTTATGCATTTATATAAAGTTCTAAATATATGTATTGTACTTATATTTGCCATGAGTCAGGTTCATGTATTTCCTTTTGCAGATTGTCAGTTTCATATTTGGGAAAATTAATAATGAGAAATATTTTTCTTACCTGGGGTTTAGTCTTTTTTTACAATTGACTACTTGTTCAAATTACGGGCTGTCTTAGGCTCGCGGGTGCGCTTAATGCTACACTTTATTGCGTCATTCTTGGCGCAATTTTTTTTTGCCGCGAAAGGCACGTCCGTTGATGCAAGTTTGTCATTTCCGGCGTCATTCTTGACGCAGGGGTTCACACAGGGTTGCGTCGCTAGTGACGCAAATGTGTCATTTCCGGAGATGGTTGGCGCCAAAAAAAATTTCAGTTACGTTGTGTGCCATACTTGGCGCCCAGTTTTTTTCATTATTTATTGCCCCATTGCTTTTGCCTCTTGCCTTTTTGCTATGTCAGAGGGCTATGCTATTTGCTTTTTTCCCCATTCCTGAAACTGTCATATAAGGAAATTGATAATTTTGCTTTATATGTTGTTTTTTCTTTTACATTTTGCAAGATGTCTCAATCTGATCCTGCCTCAGAAGTATCTGCTGGAACTTTGCTGCCTGACATCGGTTCTACCAAAGCCAAGTGCATTTGTTGTAAAATTGTGGAGATTATTTCTCCTAATGTCATTTGTAATAGTTGTCATGATAAACTTTTACATGCAGATAGAGTTTCCATCTGTAATAGTATATTGCCGGTTGCAGTTCCCTCAACTTCTAATGTACATGATATACCTATGAATTTTAAAGAATTTGTTACCGATTCTATTCAGAAGGCTTTGTCTGCATTTCCACCTTCTAATAAGCGTAAGAGGTCTTTTAAAACTTCTGATAAAGTTGATGAAATTTCAAATGACCGACAGCATAATGAATTATCCACCTCTGATGAGGATCTATCTGATTCAGAAGATCCTTCCTCAGACATTGACACTAACAAATCTACTTATTTATTTAAAATAGAGTATATGCGTTCTTTGTTAAAAGAAGTGTTAATTACTTTGGATATTGAGGAAGCTAGTCCTCTTGATATTAAAACCAGTAAACGTTTAAATGCTGTTTTTAAACCTACTGTGGTTACTCCAGAGGTTTTTCCTATTCCTGATGCTATTCCTGACCTGATTTCTAAGGAATGGAATAAGCCAGGTACTCCTTTTAATCCTTCTACAAGGTTTAAAAAATTGTATCCTTTACCAGCAATTGCAATAGAGTTTTGGGAAAAGATCCCCAAAGTTGATGGGGCAATTTCTACTCTTGCTAAACGAACCACTATTCCTATGGAAGATAGTACTTCCTTTAAAGATCCTTTAGATAGGAAGATTGAATCTTATCTAAGGAAAGCCTATTTATATTCAGGTCATCTTCTTAGGCCTGCAATTACTTTGGCTAATGTTGCAGCTGCTTCAACTTTTTGGTTGGAGAATTTAGCGCAACAAGAATTGGATTTTGACATATCTAGCATTGTTCGTTTACTGCAACATGCTAATCATTTTATTTGTGATGCCATTTTTAATATTATCAAAATTGATGTTAGATCCATGTCTTTAGCTATTTTAGCTAGAAGAGCCTTGTGGCTTAAATCTTGGAATGCTGATATGACATCTAAGTATAGATTGCTATCTCTTTCTTTCCAAGGTAATAATTTATTTGGTTCTCAGTTGGATTCTATTATTTCAACTGCTACGGGGGGGGGGGGGGGAAGGAGTTTTTTTGCCTCAGGATAAAAAACCTAAGGTTAAATCTAAGGCTTCTAATCATTTTCGTTCCTTTCGTCAAAATAAGAAACAAAAACCTAATCCTTCCCCCAAGGAATCTGTTTCCAATTGGAAGCCTTCCTCGAATTGGAATAAATCCAAGCCTTTTAAGAAACCAAAGTCAGCCCCTAAGTCCGCATGAAGGTGCGGCCCTCATTCCAGCTCAGCTGGTAGGGGGCAGATTAAGGTTTTTCAAAAATGTTTGGATAAATTCTTTCCAAAATCAATGGATTCAGTGCATTGTCTCTCAGGGGTACCGAATTGGATTCAGAGTAAGACATCCTGTGAGGAGATTTTTTCTCTCACGCATCCCAGTAAATCCAGTAAAAGCTCAGGCTTTCCTGAAGTGTGTTTCAGATCTGGAGGTTTCAGGGGTAATCATGCCGGTTCCTTTTCAGGAACAAGGCCTGGGGTTTTATTCAAATCTATTCATTGTCCCAAAGAAAGAAAATTCATTCAGACCAGTTCTGGATCTGAAAATTTTGAATCGTTATGTAAGAGTACCAACTTTCAAGATGGTGACTATAAGGACTATTCTGCCTTTTGTTCAGCAAGGACATTATATGTCTACAATAGACTTGCAGGATGCTTACCTTCATATTCCATTTCATCCATAACATTATCAGTTCCTGAGATTCTCTTTTCTAGACAAGCATTACCAATTTGTTGCTCTTCCATTTGGCCTAGCAACAGCTCCAAGAATCTTTTCAAAGGTTCTGGGTGCCCTACTCTCTGTAATCAGAGAACAGGGTATTGCAGTGTTTCCTTATTTGGACGATATCTTGGTACTAGCTCAGTCTTCACATTTTGCAGAATCTCACACGAATCAACTTGTGTCGTTTCTTCGAAAACATGGTGGAGGATCAATTTACCAAAAAGTTTTTTGATTCTTCAGACAAGGGTCACCTTTTTAGGTTTCCAGATAGATTCAGTATCCATGACTCTGTCTCTAACAGACAAGAGATGTTTGAAATTGGTTGCAGCATGTCGGCGCCTTCAGTCTCAGTCATTCCCTTCAGTGGCTATGTGCATTGAAGTTTTAGGCCTCATGACTGCAGCATCAGACGCAATTCCTTTTGCTTGTTTTCATATGAGACCTCTCCAGCTTTGCATGCTGAATCAATGGTGCCGGGATTATACAAAGATATCACAATTAATATCCTTAAATCCCAATATTCGACACTCTCTGACATGGTGGTTAAATCACCAGCGTTTAGTTCAAGGGGCCTCTTTTGTTCGGCCAACCTGGATTGTGATCACAACAGATGTGAGTCTTTCAGGTTGGGGAGCTGTCTGGGGATCTCTGACAGCACAAGGAGTTTGGAAATCTCAAGAGGTGAGATTACCAATCAATATTTTAGAACTCCGTGCAATTCTCAGAGCTCTTCAGTTTTGGCCTCTGTTGAAGAGAGAACCGTTCATTTGTTTTCAGACAGACAATATCACAACGGTGGCATATGTCAATCATCAGGGTCGGACTCACAGTCCCCTAGCTATGAAAGAAGTATCTTGGATACTTGTTTGGGCGGAATCCAGCTCTTGTCTAATTTCTGCGGTTCATATCCCAGGTGTAGACAATTGGGAGGCGGATTATCTCAGCCGTCAGACTTTACATCCAGGGGAGTGGTCTCTCCATCCGGATGTGTTTTCTCAGATTGTTCAGATGTGGGGTCTTCCAGAAATAGATCTGATGACCTCTCATCTAAACAAGAAACTTCCCAGATACCTGTCCAGGTCCAGGGACTCTTTAGGCGGAAGCAGTGGATGCGCTGACACTTCCTTGGTGTTATCAACCTGCTTATATCTTCCCGCCTCTAGTTCTTCTTCTGAGAGTGATCTCCAAGATCATCATGGAACAATTGTTTGTGTTGCTGGTGGCTCAAGCATGGCCCCACAGGTTTTGGTATACAGATCTTGTTCGGATGTCCAGTTGCCAACCTTGGCCACTTCCGTTAAGGCCGGACCTACTGTCTCAAGGTCTGTTTTTCCATCAGGATCTCAAATCATTAAATTTGAAGGTATGGAAATTGAACACTTAGTATTAAGTCAGGTTTCTCTGACTCAGTAATTAATGCTATGTTACAAGCTCGTAAATCTGTCTCTAGGAAGATTTATTTTCGAGTTAGGAAGATTTACATTTCATGGTGTTCTTCTCATAAATTCTCTTGGCATTCTTTTAAAATTCCTAGAATTTTACAGTTTATCCAGGATGGTTTGGATAGGGGTTTGTCTGCAAGTTCCTTGAAGGGACTAATCTCTGCTCTTTCAGTTTATTTCACAGAAAGATTGCTAAACTTCCTGATAGTCACTGTTTTGTACAGGCTTTAGTTTGTATTAAGCCCGTCATGAAATCAATTTCTCCTCCTTGGAGTCTTAATTTGGTTTTGAAGGCATTACAGGCTCCTCCATTTGAGCCTATGCATTCTTTGAAAATGAAACTACTTTCTGGAAAATATTGTTCCTTTTGGCCATCTCTTCTGCTAGAAGAGTGTCTGAGCTATCTGCTCTCTTGTGAATCTCCTTTTTTCATCAGGATAAGGCGGTTTTGCGGACTTCATTTGAATTTTTACCTAAGGTTGTGAATTCTAACAACATTAGTAGAGAAATTGTTGTTCCTTCTTTGTGTCCTAATCCTAAGAATCCTTTGGAAAGATCCTTACATTCTTTGGATGTGGTAAGAGCTTTGAAATATTATGTTGAAGCTACTAAAGATTTCAAAAAGACTTCTAGTCTATTTGTTATATTTTCTGGTCCTAGGAAAGGTCAGAAAACCTCTGCTATTTCCTTGGCCTCTTGGTTAAAGCTTTTGATTCTTCAAGCTTATTTGGAGTCGGGTCAAGCCCCGCCTCAGAGAATTACAGCTCATTCTACTAGATTAGTCTCCACGTGGGCTTTTAAGAATGAAGCTTAAGTTGATCAGATTTGCAAAGCAACGACTTGGTCCTCTTTGCATACATTTACTAAATTCTACCGTTTTGATGTATTTGCTTCTTTTGAAGTAGTTTTTGGTAGAAAAGTTCTTCAGACAGCTGTTTCAGTCTGATTCTTCTGCTTATGTTTTAAGTTTTTCTTTTCTTCATGAGAATAACTTATATTTTGAGTTGTGGATTATTTTTTCAGCATTTGGCTGTTGTTTATTTTTATTTCTCCCTCTCTAGTGACTCTTGCGTGGAGTTCCACATCTTGGGTATTTGATATCCCATACGTCACTAGCTCATGGACTCTTGCCAATTACATGAAAGAAAACATCATTTATGTAAGAACTTACCTGATAAATTAATTTCTTTCATATTGGCAAGAGTCCGTGTGGCCCACCCTTTTTATGGTGGTTATGATTTTTTTAGTATAAAGCACAATTATTCCAAATTTCTTTGTTGATGCTTTTTACTCCTTTCTTTTTCACCCCTCTACTTAGCTATTCGTTAAACTGAATTGTAGGTGTGGTGAGGGGTGTATTTATAGGCATTTTGAGGTTTGGGAAACTTTGCCCCTCCTGGTAGGATTGTATATCCCATACGTCACTAGCTCATGGACTCTTGCCAATATGAAATAAATGAATTTATCAGGTAAGTTCTTACATAAATTATGTTTTTTTGTTCTGTCAATCATTTTCCATTTAGAGAAATATTCTTGTGAATCTGTTACACAATATTAAACACCACTGAGACAGTCTTTTATTTGATTTTTTTATTTAAATATATTACAGTGTTTACTCAGATATACATACACCCATAATATTCCTTCCTTCTTCCGGTCTACGGATGCTGAAAAGATGTTTGACCATTTAGACAGGTCTTTCCTTGTATGCACTATTAAAAAAAATGTTGGCTTCCCTGAAGATTTTATCTCAAACATTCTAGTCCTATGTACTCAACCCACTGCCGGGGTTAGAGTAAATGGCCTGGAATCAAATCTTTCTCTATTCATAATAGCACCAGACAGGGGTGTACCCTGTCCTCCCTGCTCTTCGTTCTCTCCATGGAGGTATTAACTTCCAAATTATGTAACTCATCAGAAATGAAGGGTCCCAATATTGCAGGCTCTGAATACAAATGATCTTCTGATGAACCTCAACTCCCCGTGTCATATCACAGTAATTCTCAATCTCTATACTTCATGTTTTCCACGTTTCACTGTCCCTTTAAACATAATATCACATGACCGTTATGCCTTTATAAGCCCTCCTCTCTAACTCATCGATGCTTGGTAATTTGATTCGCATGAGGAGTGATCACAACTTTCAAGAAGCTCTCTCTATTTTCGTCAAGTTGTTTTCTAACTTTATATCTGCAAAGTTCTCTTCAATCACAGGACAGCATACTTCATTCTGAAACGCTAACTGACATACAGCGTGTCTGCAGTAGTTCGGCGTCTGACGTCATCAGCACTCCGGGAGTCAGTGTCGCAGCTCCTCTCTGTTGCCGGATTCTACACTGCTTCTCAGGACAACTTATTGCTAGCTAGCAAAGTCTTCACAAGTACACGCTGGTCATGAAGTGTTGGGTATCGTACTAAACATAAAGTTATTGCTGAAGTTACGCTAATTTCATATGTTCCTAAGACTGTATATACTAACAAATCAAGCTTATACATATACGTTACTAATGGAAAGTGTGCATGTTTAACATCTTCTGCATATATCCTGGTTATTTCTGCATACAATACACTACCATAATAATTCTGCTGCATTCATAAATAAGGTTGCATATGAACTTTACTAACCTGAACATTTAAGCATTGTACCTGAGTGATAAGCTACAATCTATTTAAAGAGATACTAACAGAGCTCCAATTACATAAAGTTATAATTTATTCTATATTCAAAGAGATTATCTATTGTTTAGCAAATGCTATTATATTACTTAGGAGAGTATTAGCACATTCACATTGTTGTGCATATCTCCAGCAACTAAAGATAGTTGTAATTTACTTTTGACCTAAACAGGTCACCCTCAGTCAATGAGCAGAATAAGGTTCCTAGTTTATCAAGGTACCTAGGTTTGGTGTGAGACTGAGTGGAGTAGATACAACTGGGTTCATATTAATTATATAATAAATCCTCACATATTACCAAGCCCCCCTTAACCCACTTGTATCTATAATGTATGTTACTGAATTGTCCAACCGTGTTGGAACCCTTTCTCAAAATATGGATATAAGGATCCAGGGTCTTAGGGACCTCCAAGTTGAAAATCAGGAATTACGAAAATATATTAGGGATCATGTACCTGCTCAAACTTTACCATCACCTCTTGTTTCTCCTGAGCCACAAATATGTCCACCTGAGAGATTTTCTGGAGACAGAACTCAATTTAGAGACTTTAAAAATTCATGTACTTTATTATTTTCATTGAAACCAAGAACCTATCCTACCGAAAGGGTTAAAGTTCTAACGGTAATTTCTTATCTCACTGGTGAAGCCAAGGCATGGGCTAATGCATACTATGAGAAAGAAGATCCTATCTTAAACTCATTAGAATCATTTTTTAATGCCATGTCCTTACTATATGAAGATCACGACAAACAAGCTTCAGCAGAAAATTCTATCAGACATCTGCGACAAGGTAGACGCCCTGTAGAAGAATATATAACTGATTTCAAAAGATGGGCACCTGACACACAGTGGAATAACCCAGCTTTGACAAATCAATTCCGTATTGGATTAGCGGATGCTCTAAAAGATGAATTGGCACGTGTGGTTATTCCTAAGGACTTAGAAAATCTTATGACCTTGTCAATATCTATTGATCGTCGTTTGAGGGAAAGGAAGATTGAAAGAGGGTCATCAGAATTATCCACCAAGAAAGCCTATAGCTCTCATTCAGTTTCCACTGTCCGTTCAACAGATGAGCCTATGGAGATAGGTTTTGTCAAAGGTCCTCTTAAACCTGAAGAAAAGGCTAGACGAAGACAACTTAATCTTTGTTTATATTGTGCTGCTAAGGACCACGGAGTAAAGGAGTGTCCAATTCTGTTAAAATCAAAAAAGGGTAAGCAAGAGATAGCTCATTTAAATGAGACTGTTATAAAAAACTCATCTCACTTTACTCTTTCTGTTTGTCTACAGTGGGATCAACATCAACTTAAAGCCCAGGTGGTAATCGATTCAGGAGCAACTAATAATTTCATTCATTCATCTTTTGTTGAAAATCACAAGATTCCTATAATTAAAAAATTAATTGCATTACCTATTCGAGTTGTTGATGGTTCTTCTATCAATTCAGGTCCTGTTACCCATCATACAGATCCATTATCATTAACATTTTCATCAGGTCACTCTGAATTGTGTACCTTTGAGGTTATTCATTCTCCTTTGTACCCCATAATTCTAGGACTTTCATGGCTAAAGAAACATCAACCAACCATCTCATGGAATAGTGGTACTATTTCCTTCGACTCACTATATTGTAAAAAACACTGTACACAATCACAAACTATATTACAGGTTGATATCACAAATATACCAACAGAGTACTCAGATTTTTATGATGTTTTTGATAAGGTTGAGGCTCAATCTCTACCTCCCCACAGACCCTACGACTGTCCTATAGATTTAAAACCAAACAGTAAAATCCCTTATGGTCGTATATATCCACTCTCTGAACCAGAACTGCTTCATCTCAAAGGATATCTTGAGGAAAATCTAAAGAAAGGTTTTATTCGGCCTTCTACATCTTCAGCTGGTGCCGGGATCTTTTTCGTGAAGAATAAAGATGACAGTCTCAGGCCTATAATTGACTATAGACAACTGAACAACTGTACAATAAAAAATAGATATCCTTTACCTCTTATTCCAGAACTCATAGAGAGGTTACAGGGTGCTACCATTTTCACCAAACTGGATTTAAGAGGTGCATATAATTTAATTAGAATTCGCAAAGGTGATGAATGGTTAACTGCCTTTCGCACTAGGTATGGTCTCTATGAGTATTGTGTCATGCCTTTTGGTTTGTGCAATGCACCTGCAACTTTTCAGTTTTTCATTAATGATGTTTTCAAAGATTTACTTGACACATACATTGTCATTTATTTGGACGATATTCTCATTTATTCAAATTCCAAAGAGGATCACATACAACATGTTAGAACAGTTCTTTCAAGATTAAGACAGAACAACTTATATGTTAAGGCAGAAAAATGTATATTCAATTCTGATACTATTTCTTTCCTGGGGTATCATATTTCACCAAAAGGAATATCCATGGAGGACAACAAAGTACAAGCTATCACTAACTGGCCTATTCCAAAAAATAAGAAAGAGCTGCAGAGATTCCTAGGATTCTCAAATTTTTATAGAAAATTTATTAAAGGTTTCTCTACTATCGCAAAACCTCTCACACTACTCACCCGAAAGAATAACAAATACCACTGGAACCAACAGGCAGATGATTCTTTTAACGCTCTCAAACATAGTTTCATTACCGCTCCAATTCTACAATTCCCAGATCCATCGAAACAATATACATTAGAAGTAGATGCATCCGAATTTGCAATAGGAGCCATTCTGTCTCAAAAAGATTCTTCTACCAACATGCTTCATCCTGTCGCATATTATTCTCGGGTTATGAATTCGGCCGAAATTAATTACCCAATTGGGGAAAAAGAACTTCTAGCCATCAAGGCTGCATTAGAATTTTGGAGACATCTATTAGAAGGCGCAAGATTTCCAATCATCATATTTACAGATCATCGTAATCTACAATATCTAAAAACTAACAAAAGTCTTTCTTCCAGACAAGTCAGATGGAGTTTATTCTTTACTAGATTTGATTTTATAATCACTTATCGTCCAGGAGTAAGAAATACAAAGGCAGATGCTCTATCTAGATATTCAACTCCATTAACTGAGAGTTCTGAACTAAACTCAATAATACCACCAGAAAAATTCATTGGCCTCTTAGTGGGGAAAACATCTATTCTCAAAGAACAACAACAGAATGATCCATTGATTAATGATTCTAGGATTCATAAAGGTAATGATGGATTTTTCTACCATGGTCATGCACTGTATGTTCCAGAATCTCTTAGGAATGACATTTTAGCTATGGCACATGATATTCCACTTTCAGGACATCCTGGTTTCAAGAAAACTCTTCATTTAATTCAAAGGGATTTCTGGTGGCCGCATATGATTCAGTCTGTAAAACAGTACATACAAGGGTGTGCTGTATGTACCAAATGTAAATCTCAAAGAATTCACCCTTATGGTTTACTTCTATCTCTTCCAATCGCTGACAGACCTTGGCAAGATATTGCCCTAGACTTCATTGTCGATCTACCTCCCTCTTCTAACAACACAGTCATCCTGGTTGTTGTGGATCTCTTTTCAAAAATGGCACATTTTATACCTATTCACACTTTGCCAACAGCTTCAGAAACAGCTTTGCCAACAGCTTCATCAAACATATTGTCAGATTGCATGGGTTACCTAAGTCTATTACTACTGACAGGGGTACACAATTTACCTCTCGATTTTGGACACAACTCTGTTCTAGTTTGCATATTGATCGCCGTTTGAGTTCAGCTTACCATCCTCAAACAAACGGTCAGACCGAAAGGACTAATCAGAGTTTAGAGCAATATCTAAGATGCTACTGTACATTTCAGCAAGACAACTGGTCTTCTCTTCTACCTACTGCTGAATTCTCCTATAATAACACCATTAATTCATCTACCAATACAACTCCATTTTTCATCAACTATGGGTTTCATCCCTCTTATCATCTTCTTCAAAGATCAGAAAGTTCTTGTCCCTTGGTAAATGACACTGTGAATACAATTGCTGAAGGATTCATTCAACTAAAACAGATTTTACTACAATCTCAAGAAAGGCAAAAACGTTATTATGACTTAAGGAGAACGAAACCTCCTGAGTATAAGGTGGGAGATCTAGTTTGGTTGTCTTCTAAACACTTGAAGCTTCACATTCCCAGTAAAAAGCTTGGTTCTCTGTTTATTGGTCCTTACAAAATTATTAGGATTGTTAATGCTAATGCTGTCACTTTACAACTACCAAGTTCTTTTAAGATACATCCAACATTTCATGTATCCCTTTTGAAACCTTATGTTCCAGTCAGAGATCAAGTCTTGACAACTCAAGTTCCGACACTCATTGAGAATGAAGTATCGTATGAAGTTGATTCCATTTTGGATTCTAGATTCTATAAGAATTCTCTACAGTATTTAGTTCGGTGGAAAAATTATTCATCAGAAGAGGATTCTTGGGAACCATCCACTAACTTATCAGCCCCTAGATTGGTATCTCTGTTTCATCGCAGACATCCAGACCGTCCCAAACCCTGATCTGCGGAGCAGATCGTTAAGGGGGATGTCCTGTCATATCACAGTAATTCTCAATCTCTATACTTCATGTTTTCCACGTTTCACTGTCCCTTTAAACATAATATCACATGACCGTTATGCCTTTATAAGCCCTCCTCTCTAATTCATCGATGCTTGGTAATTTGATTCGCATGAGGAGTGATCACAACTTTCAAGAAGCTCTCTCTATTTTCGTCAAGTTGTTTTCTAACTTTATATCTGCAAAGTTCTCTTCAATCACAGGACAGCATACTTCATTCTGAAACGCTAACTGACATACAGCGTGTCTGCAGTAGTTCGGCGTCTGACGTCATCAGCACTCCGGGAGTCAGTGTCGCAGCTCCTCTCTGTTGCCGGATTCTACACTGCTTCTCAGGACAACTTATTGCTAGCTAGCAAAGTCTTCACAAGTACATGCTGGTCATGAAGTGTTGGGTATCGTACTAAACATAAAGTTATTGCTGAAGTTACGCTAATTTCATATGTTCCTAAGACTGTATATACTAACAAATCAAGCTTATACATATACGTTACTAATGGAAAGTGTGCATGTTTAACATCTTCTGCATATATCCTGGTTATTTCTGCATACAATACACTACCATAATAATTCTGCTGCATTCATAAATAAGGTTGCATATGAACTTTACTAACCTGAACATTTAAGCATTGTACCTGAGTGATAAGCTACAATCTATTTAAAGAGATACTAACAGAGCTTCAATTACATAAAGTTATAATTTATTCTATATTCAAAGAGATTATCTATTGTTTAGCAAATGCTATTATATTACTTAGGAGAGTATTAGCACATTCACATTGTTGTGCATATCTCCAGCAACTAAAGATAGTTGTAATTTACTTTTGACCTAAACAGGTCACCCTCAGTCAATGAGCAGAATAAGGTTCCTAGTTTATCAAGGTACCTAGGTTTGGTGTGAGACTGAGTGGAGTAGATACAACTGGGTTCATATTAATTATATAATAAATCCTCACACCCCGTCAAAGTCTCTTTGTTGCATGTAACATTCTGAAAGAATATGGTGTAGTCTCAAACTTTTTGATTTATTTTGATAAATCAGAAATTCTCCCCATTTCCATTCCTGGGCCTGAGTTGACATCACTGAAAAACGATACCTCCTTTACATTTAAAACCAACTCTCTTATAGGGATAGTATAGTCAAAATTAAACTTTCATGATTCAGATAGAGCATGCAATTTTCAGCAACTTTCTTTTTTTTTTTTTTTTAAACATTTTTATTAAGGTTAATAAACAAATACAGACATCTAAGAGTTGCATACAATTTCAGAAGCATTTCTGCAAAAATGACTATCCTACTGTAGAATCAGCAAATAATCCAAGTGATGAAAAACAGTTTATGATTATTATATGAGGATAAGTAATTGCTATAATCATGTTCAGCTATTCCTAAGAATTAGGCAAAACTAAATATGAGCTACAGAGGTAAATAGGGCTGCAGACTACATACCGTTACAGAAACATATTTGTAAGAATATCTGTCCTGCAGTTCAAGTAATAAATTGCAGGTACAAAAAGATTATGTATTTCTATCTAGTTATTTTTTAAACAGATGCCCTCTCACATACTTATGTAAAATTATAAGTGAACCTGCTATTCAATGTCTATCATCAGGAAGGGAAAACAATTAGAATCTTGCTGCTAATAACTAGAGAGAACATTTCCTTTACACCAAATATCACAACAATTCAAACACTCAGATATATTAATAGTGTCTGTCTCACATATCAGTTCCTATTTAACAATAACCTTAAGTTTTAATCCCCCTACATTAAAGGACGTCACTTTTGGACCTCTATGAAACAATTATGGGAAGGATTTTATTCTGAAGAAGTATTCACTATAATCCCGTTTAACTATCACAAATAATTGGGCAATATTAAAACATAAGGTATATGTGGTACAAAGTTGAATAGGGCTACTTCTTTCAACAATTGGAGATGTCGTATAGTTCCAACCTGCTCCTAAATAAGTTGTGGGAACCTTGGGGCATTCCGAACATTAATAAATTGCTCTAACTTATAGGATATGTGGCATAACTATGGAACACTACAGAAGACCACTTAAAATCTCGCTAAGACTCTGCATATAACTTCTAAAATGACATGCACATTTCAGAAAGTAAAAATAAACAGTAACCTATGTCGCACTATAAACTTAACTATAAGTCCCACAGCTATTCAGGGAGTCTCTCAAAAAAGGCCATATGCAATAGCAAAACCGACCAAAGTAGTCTCTGTTGTTAAATATATATTGTCCTACCCCCCATCAAAGTGCCAGAATATATGTCCCAGTGGGGTTTCAGCAGAAGAAAAACTTGATGAGGTCCCCCTAACAGTTGTTTCAACTTCTCCAGACCAAAACACCCGTCATAGGATCAAAGGCTCTTGGTTTAACTGCTTATATGAACGTCCAGCGCTCTCCTCCGTGTAGAGCATCCGGACAAGTAAGTGCGGTGTCGTGGTCAAGTAGCTAGGGCCCCTCGCCCTCAACACATCAGGCAGGGTGATTGAATAATCACGAAGGTCACTGTGACAGACCCTTCTGTCAGGACTGAAGGAGTTAATTGTGTTTAGCTAAGAATCTAATTTCTAAAGACAGGTTTTCTGGCCTCAGCTATTGTGTGCTATAATTACATTTAAGTAATAAACAGGCCATTGTTTAATCACCCTCAGAGAGCAGACGCTAGGTGATAAGACAAGCCAAATGTGTTTAAGTTGTTATCTGCCTAAGTAAAGTATTTAAGTAATGTAATTCTACTGTTTCATAAAAGGGCGTCTTCCCCTTTTTATCTAAATGTACAAGAGTCTTTGAACCCCCCCATCTGGGGTCAAACCTGTATAAATACTAGGCATCTAGCCTTTAATAAATGACATTCTGTTTTAAACCTGAAACTGGCTGGGTTGTGAATTGCTGATTCCCTATGCAGGACATTGTTCCCTGGTACTAACCCTTGGTACACTGTTGGTACCGTAACAATTGGTGGCAAGCGACGGAATGAACCTTATCGCCCAGAAGAGCAACTACACAAGCCAGTAACCTCAGGAAGAGGGGGATTATTACAATACTGACTAAGATGGAAAGAGTACCAGGGACAGAAGGAACCAATGGGCCCAGCATAGCAGACAGAACCCCCGCAGAAGCAAGCTTTGATCGGGCGGTTAAAATAAGACTGGCACATTATGGCCCCAACCCATCTGCGGAAATTATCGACCGGGTCATAGCAGCTGTGGAGGCCAACCTACTTCGCCAAAGCGGCGCTGCAGCAAACCCAGTGGAAAAGAGAAAAGTAAATTTTGCAGCTTTTAAAAACTTCCTGGAAACAGAAGGAGAGATTGATGGGTACCTTGCGGATTTTGAGAGGCAATGTGCACTACACAAGGTACCCGCAGAGGACTGGGTCATGATATTATCCGGAAAATTATCCGGCCGGGCCAGTGAGGCTTTTCGGGCCATTCCAGATGAGGAAGTCGGGGATTATAATACTGTAAAAGAGGCTCTGCTCTCCAGGTATGCGGTTACACCGGAGGCATACCGGAGGCGGTTCAGAGACACTGTTAAATTAGCTGGTGATTCCTACGTTGAGTGGGCATGTAAGGTGCACCGCACAGCAGCTCACTGGATAGCGGGGTGCCAAGCCATATCTGGAGAAGAGGTGTTGCAGCTATTCCTGTTGGAACATTGCTTCGACAAGTTACCCGCAGGAGTTCGAGAGTGGGTTCAGGACCGTAAACCCTCCACCCTGCATGAAGCGGCTCGCTTGGCAGATGAGTATACGGATGCCCGCAAACTGGACACTGCTACCACTAAGCCCCCTGCTAGAGTGGAGTACAGACCCCCAGTCACCCCAGCAGCTGCCAGTTACCAACCCCCAGCGCACCGCTATACCACACGGCCTCCGGCCACGAACTACCCTCAGAGAGCCCGGTTCAATTTGAGGGGCTACTCACAACCGATTCGGTGCTTTAGATGTAAGCAACTAGGGCACAAAAGACCAGAGTGTCCCCTAAACGCAGCGAACCAAGCGCAGTCCTGGAGAAGACCCGCCGGCGGAATCCCACGTAATCCTCAGCCTGCGGCCCGCTACGTAGAGGCGCAAGAATGCTGGAGCATCCTACATGAGGCAGACCTTGTGCAAGCTGGCCACCGGAATAACCGGCAACTGGTTAAAGTGAATGGGAAGAAGGTCAGTGGTCTACGGGATACTGGTGCTACCATGACCTTGCTTCAAAAGAACTTGGTGTCTGAGAAACAGTACACTGGAGATACTGTGGCTGTGAGGGTAGCAGGGGGCGATGTGTTCAGCCTACCTGTTGCCAGGGTACATTTGGATTGGGGAGTGGGCGCTAGACCTGTGAATGTGGGGGTCAAGAAGGACTTACCTGCTGATGTTCTTCTTGGAAATGACTTGGCCCCCCTTGTTTCTGCCTACGCTCCTATGGGTCCCGCTGATGTTAACCCTGTGACTACCCGTGCCCAGATCCGTGCAGCAGAGACTGACCCACCTGCTGCTAAGCCCCAGGACGCTGAGCTCAGTAAATCTCTATCCGCTATTGATATGTGGAGGTCCCGTTACAATGCGCTGATGAAGGAGAAGAGGAGCGCAGAGGAAAAAGCACGTTTAGAACATGAATCTCTGCTAGACAAGCTGCACCGACAGACTGCAGAAAACACCAGCTTGAGAGTGGAACATGAAACATTAAAGACAAACTTAGTGACACTTGAGGAGAAGCTGACGCTGGCTCATAGTGAGGTGCAGCAACTCAAGGGCACCCTATGTCAGTATGAAGGGATTGTGGATACCTATAAAGAGCAGGTACAGAAAACTCGTAAAGAAGCTGATGGGATTTTGAAGGACTGTTTAGCCCTAGTCTGGGCACTGAGGAAGTTGAACCCTTGTTTGTATGGACAGGAATTCTCTCTCATAACGGAAATACAGATGGATTGTCCTGACAAACTGACATGCCTACCACCTCCTAGTCCGGTCATCCCCAGGTTGACCCGCCAAAGGGTCAAGCCGGGTCTGCCGGAGTGTTCCACAAGGGGGGAGCTATCTGACAGACCCTTCTGTCAGGACTGAAGGAGTTAATTGTGTTTAGCTAAGAATCTAATTTCTAAAGACAGGTTTTCTGGCCTCAGCTATTGTGTGCTATAATTACATTTAAGTAATAAACAGGCCATTGTTTAATCACCCTCAGAGAGCAGACGCTAGGTGATAAGACAAGCCAAATGTGTTTAAGTTGTTATCTGCCTAAGTAAAGTATTTAAGTAATGTAATTCTACTGTTTCATAAAAGGGCGTCTTCCCCTTTTTATCTAAATGTACAAGAGTCTTTCAACCCCCCCATCTGGGGTCAAACCTGTATAAATACTATGCATCTAGCCTTTAATAAATGACATTCTGTTTTAAACCTGAAACTGGCTGGGTTGTGAATTGCTGATTCCCTATGCAGGACATTGTTCCCTGGTACTAACCCTTGGTACACTGTTGGTACCGTAACAGTCACTCTGCATGGATAGTAATTTGCCATGTAGGTGAACCCCTTGAGATATGTCCCGTGTCTCCGGAGCAGCCGCACTCCACGTGGTCAGGCTATCCTCCAGCATCTCGTTACAGTCAGGCTCCCACTCTCGCTGCTCCAAGAGCAATGTCACATCTGTAGGTAATTGCTGACAATCTAAAGGTTGGATCTCATCAAGTTTAGTGCTCAGGCGCTCAAACTGCCGAATCAGTTCTAGTTTGAAGTCTGTAAGGAGAGTTTGCAGCACTTGCTGGATATCTTCCATGTTGAACAGCGTTGGAAACCATATAAAGTAACCCTAATAGGTCATGAATAAAAACCAAGGAGTTGAAATAACAATAGTATCTGCGTACTTTTAGACCCGGTGGCCTGGTGTGGGGGGGAGAATATATGCGGCAGCCTCAATCGCGCTTTTTTCTATCCCAGAATGTGTAGGCCTTCTTAGCAAAAGTCCTAGGCGACTGACTTGAAAAACATAGGTCAGGGTGTCGTTCATCTGCTTCTGAACTTTAGGCAAAGTATGTAGATGATCCTAGCTTCTGAATATGACAATCTCAGTAAAATAGCTCTTCTTATTTGAAGCTAAAGACACATTTAAGAAAATAGACAGGAGCTTCACAGAGACATGTCCTGCCGCTCCAAGTGTAGGCTCTGCACCAGCAACTTTCTAATTTACTCTTATTATCAATTTTTCTTCATTCTCTTGGTATCTTTATTTTAAAAACCTGGAATGTAAGCTTAGAAGCCAGCCCATTTTTGTTTCAGCACCTGGGTAGCGCATGCTAAATGGTGTCTAAATGAAGCCATCCAATCAGCAAGCTTTTTAAAATAAAGATACCAAGAGAATGAAAAAAAATTGATAATAGGAGTAAATTAGAAAGTTGCTTAAAATTGCATGCTCTATCCGAATCACGAAAGTTTATTTTTGACTAGACTATCCCTTTAAGTATTTAGAAATAAATTTAACTCCTGACATCACAACTGTTCCAGCTAAATTATGATTCTTTACTAAAAGATATTGCCACAAAAGTATTGCATTGGCTTCTTTAAACTATTTAATTGACTAGGGAGAATTGGAGACTTAAAAATGTCCCTTTTACCAAAAATCTTATACATTCTACAGACAGTCCACATCCCTTTATCAAGAACACTCCTAACTCAATTACAATCAATAGTCAATTCCTACATCTGGAGGTTAACTCCCCCCTTGCATAGCCAAATCCTCATTGTATCTTGACACTTAACATGGAGTTCCTAACTTTTATGATACCCATAATGCAGTTAGTCTAACCAGAATAATAGATTGGTGTTCATTTGATGAGCATCATCACAAACAGTGGGTACAATATAGCCTCCTCACAGTTGGGCAATTTTTGTTGGGTAGCTAATATTCATAACAATACATCATTATTCTCAGACCCTATCATTTTAGAAACGTATATAGTTTGGAAGGCAGTGCTCAAAGCTCACCCAGCCCTATCATCAATTCCCTCACCCCTTTCCCCCTCCCATACGGAACACTGATTTCTCTCCAGGATTAAACGCTTAACTATCTGGCGTGAAAGATATACACCTTTTGCTACCTATCTCCATACAGAAAACTGTAGGGTTTTGACTAAACGACAAATGGAACAATTAGGAGATGGTTTTTTTATAAACATTGGCTCCGTTACCATCAACTAAATCACTATATCTCTACACAGCCACAAACAAAATCTCTTAAGATCCAGAAGACCTTTTGAAAAATGGTGCAGTTTCGCAACACATTTGCGACATACAATTTCCCTAGTTTACAAAATCCTAATAACGCCTCATCAAGAGCACCTTCTTCTTATACTTAATTTTGCAGTAAAAAGCTTCCTTTCATGCTTTCTATTAGCGAATGTCATTCCATCGTTGTTAAAATTCACAAATCAGCCCACTCAACTAAACTATTACAAACAAACCTTAAACTTCTTATCCGGTGGTATTTAACACCAAAAAATCCCTCAAATATTTGTTCCCAGGAGCCTCCAATTCAAAAAGAAGGATCTTTATACCACATCTGGTGGTCCTGCCCCAGAATTTCAACCTTCTGGACATCACTTATGAATTATATACAGACTGCGCACTATAGCCTTAGACAACTCTATACTCTTATTTCGCCATATACCCAAACTTCAATCAAAACTCCACTCAAAACTCTTTAATATGATGGTGAATAGTGCTAATCATCTAATCCCACGTTTGTGGAAGAAACCTGAAATCCCTACAAATAAGGCTACAGGAGTTCCAGCAAAACCTCAAACCTAAAAGATACCATTATCTTATCAATAATACGATAGACACTTATGACATGATATTCATTTGGGAGTTCCGCCCTAACCACCTGACACCTATACCATCCTAACTCTTAACTAAACCTATATTTATCTACTACACTTAATTTGATGTATCTAACTATAGACCCTTACCTTACACTTTAACAAATACTATCTTTTTGTAGCACCCTGACATTATGGGTCCGAATTATCAAGCTCCGAATGGAGCTTGATGCTCCTGTTCATAACAGAAGTTATGAAGCAGTGGTCTAAAGACCGCTGCTCCATAACTTGTCTGCCTGCTCTGAGGCAGCGGACAGAAATCAACCCAATCGAATATAATCGGGTTGATTGACACCCCCTGCTAGCGGCCGATTGGCCACGAATCTGCAGGGGGCGGCATTGCACCAGCAGTTCACAAGAACTGCTGGTACAATGATAAATGCAGAATTTTGAAATTTTTAAGAATTGTTATTTTTACTGTTTTTACTGGTTTATTCATTGTGACAATACTGATCACTTGATATTACAAATTTGGTAGTAAAAATTTTCATCTATGTAATGGAGTCTACCAAGACTAGTCTTCAGAATTATACCTGTTAAGTCACCTAGATGAAGAGGAAATAACTATATAACTATGCTTGATTGGGACATAATTTAATTATTTTATCATTTCTTTGTAATCAAGTAGAATGGCCTACCAAAACAGTTTCTGTATATATTTTGTTCTGTATGAAATGACTATATTCTTTATTATAGTATTAATAAAAAATAAAAAAATTGCAGTGTTCTATCCAGGGGCCTGATAATTAATATATATTTTTATAGAAAGAAATTAAGCGCTCTGGGGTACAGAATTTTACAAGGGAAAGAGTAGGTAACTGAAAAACATTTGGTGCTGATATAAAGGTTCAGTTTGCATTAATTACAAATTAAACTGAAATGTTTTCACTCTAATCTAACTTGCTTTTGTCTGTAGTTTAGTATATATTACTTTTCTGTCAATTAAATAATTGTATTATGCATTTTTAGCAAACTTCACCTGCATACAGCTGGCAAAAAAAATCAGTGAGACTAGCTTGTTTAAAATACTTACAGCATTTTTTTACAAGACTTGAGAGAGCTTTAGACATAGCCTGGGAAATCCCATGTCCCACTTTCTGAAGCTGTATTTTCTTTATTGTAAAAAAAGTGCAATGTAAGTTGTAAAAGATGTACAGAAATAAACAAATTATGATCATAATTTGTTAAAGTAACGTTCAAAACATATTCCAAATTTGTAAAATCACTGCTAGAACTAAATGTAAATATATTTTAAATATTAAATAGACAGTGCAAAGCTTAAATGCAGTAATACTGAAAGGACCCAATCTGAAGTGTAAAGCAATAAAAGAATTCTGCACACTGAACAAGCAAAAAAAATATTATTTTCTGATTTTTTATTTTCCTATTTCTTGCACTTTTGCTATGATTAATAAATTAATTTTAGTTTAATATGGTTGTTTTGAAGCATCATTCATGGTCTCTCCGAGTTTTTACACGTAAAATAAAATGTACTGAATTTCAATTTGAAAAAATAATTTTGCTTGTTGAGTGTTCTGAATTTCCTATCTTTGTATATAAGGACTACTGATCCTTGTATTTTCTCTCTAAACCTTTTGATAAATGAGAGTTTTGTTACACTTAGACTTTGTGCATTGCATTTTATATTGCTTTACACTTCAAATTGGGTCCTTTCATTTATACTGCATTTAAGCTTTGCACTTTCTATTTTCTATTTAAAATATATTTACATTTAGTTCTAGCAGTGATTTTACAAATTCTGATTATGTTTTTAACGTTTCTGAGTTAATGCACTACATGAGTTAGATCTACAAGTTAGTTTGCTCATGATTTATATATTTACATACATCTACTTGCAAGCACATTATCTGCAATAGGTAATTATCAAATAAACCAAGAGATCAAGTTCCATTTAGAATGGTATCATAAAGAACAAAAACGTAAGTTATTATAACAAACTTTGATGGGAAAAAGTAAGCTTCGGTTGTAACATAATATATTATAACTCTTGACAGCATATGTATATTTGGTAGACAAATAGACATTCAGGCAAATAGGTTTTACCTAGGCAAATACTAATTTTAGCTTTAAAACACTATTTGCCTAGGCAAAAGACATGAAGTTCTTACTACACATGCATGAAAAATACACCTAGTTTTATAATAATAATAATAATAATAATAATAACTAAAAAAAAAAAACTTCTAAAATCACAAAAGGCATATACAGTATATATATATATATATATATATATATATACACACACACACACACACACACATACATTGGAACCCTTTGCAGCTAAGTAGATGATTAATTTAATAAAGTGTTATACTGTGTATTTACTGTAAATCAGGGGTCAAGTCCTACAAAAAAAAGTGTGGGATCTCACCAAGACTTCCACCGCCCCTCAAATTAATATATATATATATATATATATATATATATATATACACACACACATATATTAATATATGTATTGTTGTTTTACATGTTCAGTCAATTGTGTGTCTTAGTACTGTGTGATCATCCGTATGGCAACCTGGATGCTCTGATGGGATAGGCTGATGCCTACCATGTGATGCACTACTGGTCTAGTGTGCTACTTCCGGGTTTGCGAGCGGAGCTGTGCCGCTCCAGGGGCGGCAGCTTGTCAGTGGGAGACTGTCTTAGTACTAAAGGGTGTGAGTACATATGTTTCTCTATGAGATCATTGTGATGATAAAAATGTTGCAGCATGTCATTGTTCTTTCTCTTTACCCGGTAACAGTTTGCGGTCTGTGTTACTTACATATGCCTATATATGATTCAATTTGTTTTTTGTGGGGTGTTGTATTGCCTCCTCGAGTCTGTATACCATGCTCCCCAATTTTTCCCTTTTATGTATTAGAGTCACTGTCACTTAAGGATACAATATACTATATGTCACTAGATGGAGGCATTTTGTTTGTTGATACTGTGACGTAGTGGTCACCTTGACAACCGTTTTTGGCGTTTTTCTGTTCTAATTAGGGGGTGGGGTTTGTATTTGTCTATAAATGTTTTTCACTCTGTATTACCTGTGTCTGAGGAAGGGGGATATATTATCCTCGAAACATTACACTGTCACAGTAAAGATTTTTTTTAAAGTACCAGTGAGTGCAAGTTGTTTTCATCATTGCTATATATATATATATATATATATATATATATATATATATATATCACACACACACTGTATTTATATTTATATAATCTACATATTTTTGGTTAATGGAAGCATATTAAATCCAATGAAGGGTTGAATGGTTGCCTGAGAATCCTCCTCTGTCACAGAGTATCACCTACTTAAGGTGCAATAGTCCTGTTTCTGCTGAGGGGAGCTAAATAACCCCAGAGTAAGCCACACAAAAATGTAAACACCATGTGTTAAACACATTGGGGTCAATTTATGTATGTGTGAGCGGACATGATCCGATATAGCGGATCATGTCTGCTGCACATCGATAAATGCCGACAGCATACGCTGGCGGCATTTATCATTCCACCAGCAGTTCTTGTGAACTGCTGGTGCAATGCTGGCCCCTGCGGGGGGTGTCAATCAACCCGATCGTATTCGATCGGGTTGATTTCTGTCCGCCTCCTCTGAGCAGGCGGACAGGTTATGGAGCAGCGGTCTTTGGACCGCTGCTTTATAACTTCTGTTTCCGGTGAGCCTAAAGGCTCGCCGGAAACACGGGGCATCAAGCTCCATAAATTGACCCCACTGTTGGGTGATCACACAGCAGGACCGCTGATAGGCTTGCATTTAGTGTATTGTAGGAAGTGTTACTGCCCATTACTAGAGGATCTCACTATCCCTCTAACCAGACTGTGCTCTAGTTCCTTCCACCAGCAGCAGTGTTTACTGAAGCATTTATGTTCTCTGTCCAGAGGGAACTTAGTTCCTCCTGCAAAAATAGTGCAGGAACTCCGTTCCCATGCGTTCCCGCACGACTTGACCTTGTCAGGGTTTTTTCCCTGTTTTGTTTACCATGTGCTGCTGACAGCCATTTTACTCACCTCTCTTGCTGACTATGGTGCCTTGTGGGGGATGCTGTTCATTTCCTGCACTTCCGTTTATGGCCAGACTGGTGTGCATCATCTGTGTGAGTCAGGATGCAGTCTCAGAATTGTGATGTCATCACTTATTATTTAAAGGGCCTCTGTTCAGTATGCTTTTCCTTTGCTTTGTCTCAGACCTTTTTGTAAGAGTTCCTGTGTATTGGCTGTCTGACGTCCTTCCTGGTTCCTGATCCCTGGCTTGTTCCTGACTCTGCTGTTTTCCTTATTCCTGATTCCGGCTCATCTAACTATTCGCTTTGGCTCCTGACTCAGCTCGTCTGACTACCAGCTCTGGTTTTGACTCCTGGCTTATTTTTTGTTAATAAAGGTGTGATTATTTTTGCACTTCTCGTCTCAGTCTGATTCCTGGCACCCTGACAGACCCCTGCTGTAAATATTTCACATTCCTATGTTCTGCACATAGCAGCATATGTTCTTTGTATTTTCAAATAGATATTCCTATATATTTATATATATATCTATACCTATACGTAATAATCGATATCTGTGTGTGTGTGTGTATATATATATATATATATATATATATATACACACACACACACAATAGTACCAAGAAAACAATCAGATATATGTAGAAATATTTATTTATGAATAAATAAAACATATTCTGTTATGTGAAGAACATTGGAATGTCATGTGTGAGAGTAGGGTGATGGGTTAATTTTTTTCCTATTGACTTCTATGGGGGAATACGTTAAAGCGAACGCAATATTCTAACTTTGGCTTTTTGCGCTCATCAGGTTAGCAAGTGAAAATCGTTTACTTTCAACTCATAATACGAGTGCAAAAAGTTAACGCTCGAGCGGGAGCATTAATTAATGCTCCACTTGTAATCTGGCCCTAAATATAGAAACAAAGATGCTACAATGGTAAAACTGATGTGTATTAGAATCTAACAAATGATTATTTAAAATCAGTCCCAGTAGTTTTAGTTCCTGATTTATGCTTTATAATTATGTATGCAAATGAGTATGGCCGGTAATTAGCTTAAATATAAACATCATCACATAGGCTTGACCAGAGTGCTTGCGACATTCATTAAAATGACTAATTACGTCATATTGAGTCCAAGGACTAAAATAATGTATGTTCTGGAATAGTATTTTTTAGTTAATTTTCAAAACTATTTTTTAATGGTTTTTAACTCAAATGGATCTGAATACATTGTCCTTCCATACTAAAAAATACTCCACTGTGTATTTATGAAGAACAGGAAAAACAAAAAAACAAAGTGTAATTAAAAAAACAATAATTTATTGTGTGTTACATTGTCCTTCCTGAACCCAAACAAAGTTTAATTAAAAAAACAATAATTTATTGTGTGTTACATTGTCCTTCCTGAACCCAAACAAAGATACTAAAGTTTGCTGCTCTACAAGAACTGTGACAACGCTAAAACATTTAAAATATTCCCAGTGTTTGCATTTTCACTTAAATGCACAGTTCTTTATAAAGCTGCCTGACGGTTTTCTTAGAAATAACAGAGGTTTTTTTAAAAAAAAAAAAAGTTATAAAGATGACCATTATTATGTGGAACAAGACTTAGCCTTGCTATTGCCTGATACGGGAATGTAATATGAGAGGTTGTAGAACTGAACAGGTTAATACTTTCAAAAGTAAGCACTAAAATACAGAAAATCATGTACTAGGATTAGGGAAGAAAATAATGTCAGAGAAAGGTTAAGAATCCAAAGCATTCTGAGGTATGACAAGTACAAAACATGCAACCACTTGTGTGCCAACATATAGTAAAAGTCAAAATGAATGGGACCGTATAATGAAACATTCACAATTCATATAGATCCAGAAATGTTATACAACTTTCCAAGTTACTTATATTATCAAATTTGCTTTGTATGCTTGGTGTCTTTTTTTAAAGAGTAAACCTAGGGGCTGATATGAGTTTAGAAGAGTGAATGTGTCTTTAATACTCTATGGCAGCAGTGTTTACAGATATGTAAACATGGCTATAAACAATGTTACAAACACCACTGCTAAATGGCTAAAGATACGTGCACGCTCCTGAGCTCACCGAGAATTACTCTTTAACAAAGGAATGCAAGAGAACTAAGCAAAACTGATAATAGAAGTAAATTAGAAAGTTGTTTAAAATGCAATTCTCTATCCAATCCATTTAGGTTTAAAAATCTAATTTTATTCAATTATTATTAAATTTACATTGTTCTCTTGGTTTTATTTGTTGAAGAGCATGTGTTGAGCATTATATGGCAGCCTTGTTTGCAACAATATTTGTAACATGTATGCTATATATATAGTGGTACACACTGCTGCCCTCTAGTGCTCAAGAATGCATAACATTGCTAAAGTCGTTATAAACACTGCCAACCTAGGTTTGCTCTTCAGCAAAAGCTACCAAGAGAAAATATGATAAATTAAAGGGACATGAAACCCCAGAATTTTCTCTTTCATGATTCAGATAGAAAATACAATTTTAAACAACCTTCCAATTTACTTTTATTATTTAATTTGCCTCCTTATCTTGTTATCCTTTGCTGAAAGGTTTATCTAGGCAAGCTCAGGAGCAGCAGAGAACCTAGGTTCTAGCTGTTGATTGGAGGCTGCATATATATATATATATATATATATATCGATTGTGATTGGCTCACCTATGTGTTCAGTTAGAAACCATTAGTGCATTGCTGCTCCTTCAACAAATGATACCAAGAGAATGAAACAAATTAGAAAGAGGTTTAAAATTGTATTATCTATCTGAATCATGAAAGAACAGTTTTGGGTTTCATGTCCCTTTAAGTAATGGAAAGTTGCACGCTCTATTTGAATCATGAAAGTTTAATTTGAACTTTCATGTCCCTTTTAGTGTTGTTTGCCAAACTGTGGTGAAAGAGAGGACTTACATGCTGGAACAGATGCAGTGGTGTGCTTTATTCTTCTTGTACCTCAGATGGCTTATTATTATTGCACAGTGACTTAAGACTATTGCCCATAGATTGCAGTTGTGGAGAGATGCAAAAATATATCCCTTGGGCTGAGGAATCACTCATTTGCAATATATGTAACCACAAGCTAAACAATCATGAATGGCTTCACTCCATGAGTCATGACAGTCTTCCTATGAATTACTGTTATCATAGATTTAGGTTAACCCAGAGCTTGAGAAATATTTTAAACCAGTGAACAGTGACGTGAAGTAAAATGTATTTGAGGCCTGGCATGGTTGTTAGAAAAGGAGAAGCACAGACAATCCTCTTGTCTTTACAGTGAGAACCAACATGGCTGCTTATCTCTTTGAGACACATCAGATACGTCAGCCACTGGCTTAGCATTATCTTTTTTTCCAACTCCCTTTATGCAGGTCAGCTGGTAAAGGACAAGGGCTTCATATCACTGCTAGTACATTCCAGACAGTCAATGGTTTTCAATCACTGCTGCATGCGTGCAGAATTTACTGCTTCAATCACTGCTTTATTTGTTTCTGTTTAGCCCTGAAACATCTACACATATAATTATGGCACACAGGGTTGCCAGGTGTCCGGTATTAGACAGGACTGTCCGATATTTCAGGCTACTGCCCGGTAATTTTTTTTTTTTTTTTAAATGGACATAGCCTTAGGTAGTTTGCTTTTGAATTTATTTGTTTATTTTTTTTGCTTTCGAACATTTTTAAATGTATTTATACTTTTTACATAATTTTTACTTTTTAAGACTATTAGCCTTAATTTAGCCCCCCTGGCAGTGACAGGCAGCCGCCCACAGCCCGTGTACACTTGTTGTCTACTGTCTACAGGCTCCGGCCCCGCTCAGCTGATCAGAGATCCTGATGTACGGTGCCCCTGCGCTGTGCGTGCTGCCTGCCGCTGTAGTGACTGTCAGATGTCACGTGACGTCACAACAGCAAGAAGATCCGCGGGATGCGCTGACACTGTCTACAGACTCCAGATAATTGCCAAGCTTGACAATATGTGTGTGTGTGTATATATATATATATATATATATATACCCATACACAGAGTATATATAAATTTGTGTATCTAATCTAAATATGTGTGTGTGTGTGTGTGTGTGTGTGTGTGTGTATATATATAAAATAAATCTCAAATAAATGTATGCGTGTGCCCACCCCCCTTATCTGCTGGCTGTCCGGTATTTTTTTGAAGGACAGCTGGCAACCCTTCTGGCACAGCTTTTAATAAAAGTGTATCGGGCTTCCCAATATTTTTTGGCTCATATATTTCAAGTTTGGCATCTTCCATTTTTATGGAATAAGATTGCTGACAAAAAGGCAAGTGTGTGTGATTCTTTATCATTGTACATAAATTGTGGCATACGAATACAAATCTAAAATTACAAATACATTTTTTTTTTTAAATAGAATTTTTTTTTTTTAGAATACAAATCTTTAATTACAAATATTTATTTTTTTAGAAGTGCAATTTTGGTATTTTTGTACAATTTTTTTTCCAGCATGTGTCAGAACACTTTAGCAAAATGGGAACTAGAGTTTATTTTTTAAAGGACTTGTGATGTCAGAGCAAGTCAGTTCAGCAGTTTGACTTTACCTGGAAACTAGCTACTGCTTTGCCCCAGCACATCAGCATGATGCATCATCTCAGGTAAATGTTTAACATTTATTATGTAACATACAACATGGCTTGACATGTCAAAAGTAGTTATTCTTATTTGCATCATACAACACAACACTTTACAGAGGAATATTGATTTTTATGTTTTAATTACAGTTTTCATAGTAGCAGGAAAACTGTCTGAAGCATGTGTTCTTTCAGAATACAGTATAAGTTTTTTTATGTTGTCATTTACCATACAACATGCTTTACATACCTAAAATGCTTATTCTGCCTTGTTTTATTTTTTTACAATAATGTACTAAGGAATATTGATTTTGTCAGCCATTTCCCCACATTTAATTGAAAGCAAAAACAGACTGCTGTGACATCACAAGTCCTTCAGTAAAATTGGAACTAGTATTTATTATTTTTACAATGTTTTGACATATGCTGGAAGTGTAATTCCAAAAAATAAATAAAAAAATTGTACTTCCAAAAGAACAAAATTGTATTTCCAAAAAAGAAAAGTGCACTTCTATAAAATAATTGTATTGGTAATTAAAGGTTTGTATTCTAAAAATAATAAAAAAATAAAAATATTGCAAATTCAGATTTTTTATTTGTATGTCACAATTTATTTACAATAAAAAAAAGCCCACACTTGTCATTAAAACAACAATCTTATTTCATACATTTTCAACACACTGAATTGTCCTGCATAGTATTTCAAACTTGATTAAATTATTGCCAATATTTTAGAAGAAAAGTGAATGTAGTGGAATTGGTTTTACTGAATTTCATGTTTTGAGGCAATAGTAAAGTAATTTGTGAGCAAGGCAGTGGGCTTATTAAGGAAACCAATAAACAATTCTTCTTTTCCACAAAGATGTTAAGACTGTAGCTGATTGGCTGTCATTGCTTATCTATGTTCCATTAGTCATGTGTGTAACAGGTGGCAGCTGGGGCCTCAAAGCACAAGAAGATAACGAGGTAGGTGCAAATAGGTCTGGAAACACCCACAGAGAACAAGATCAGAGAGAAAAGGGCAGAGAAGTGAGAGGCATGGGAGGAAGTGGACAGTAACAGAGAACTGAGGAGTGAGAGATAGGGAGAAAGATATGGGAAAAGGTGGTACGAAGGGAACTTTGGGATGTTAGAGAGGAAATGGGGTAAAAGAAATGAAGGGCAGAGTATGTTTAGAGAGCTGGCTGCCCTGTATATGAGATTACTGGCTGTATTATATTAGCTATATATCTACCTTCTGTATGTCAGATTACAGGCTACATGCATATTGTATGACTGGCTTCTGGCTATTCAGCTGAACTTTGCTTTTGGTATCTCTAATAACAATGGGACTACAGCCTGTACTTATGCAGTTTTACCAACTGTGTATCTGCCTTTTGCATGTGCTATTAAAGACTACATTCTGACTACTTAAAGGGACAGTATACACCAATCTTCATATAACTGCATGTAATAGACACTACTATAAAGAATAATATGCACAGATACTGTTATAAAAATCCAGTATAAAACCATTTCAAAACTTACTTAGAAGCTTCCAGTTTAGCACTGTTTAAAAGGTTACTGGAACACCCACTGCAAGTGGGAAATCGCAGACACTCCCCCTCCCCTTCCTTTGCATGTGAAAAGACCCTTTACACAAACAGAAGCAAGCTGGAGTAAGTATATGTAGGTATTCTCCTAAAACTTTGGGGCTTGGTTAGGAGTCTGAAAATCAGAGCAATGTTATTTAAAAATAAGCAAAACTATACATTAAAAAAAAAAAAAAAAAACTGTATGGGACATATAAATGGATCATCTACAAAACATTTATGCAAAGAAAAAGCTAGTGTATAATGTCCCTTTAATTGCATGCAACTTTTGTGATTTCCAGTCTTATATCTGCAATCTTTTAGAATAAGGAAGTGAGAAAGGGGTCTGATGACAAAGAAAAGATCATTTGGAATACAATTTAAAACAAAAGTTAGATTAAGATTGAGTACGAAAGGAAGAAGCTGTAACTCAAACCAGTGCCACCCACCAACACTCATATTTCTCAGTATGGTTGCCCTTGTTAGCAACACCCAAATGACAAGGCCTAGAACTATCCCTGAAAAGAACATGAAATATAAATGAAAATAGGATATGTGATCTGAAACTAGCACACATTTAGTTTTCATATAGTGTACTACAGTATACCAACTGTATTCACCTCAATCTCATATTTATACTTTTGGCATTAAAATACTCTGTTCATGTGAGCACCCTGGGGATTGACAGTTTCTTACATTTTAATCCTGGGCCTGGCTACCAAATATTCTACATTATCTGTAAATACAACATACCTCCCAAACATTTCCAGATCCAATCCAGGGCTGGGAGTCACAGGTTGAGACAGGGATAAAAGTGGGTGGGGTCATGGGTGTTCATTTGGCTGAATAAATCATTATGGGCAGGGTCATATTTAGTACACTAGCAAGGTTGTGTGTTATGAGCAGGAGGTGCCTGGTTTCACTTCCAGAAATTGTGCCATTTATAAGGCAGAGTGATCTGCGATAGAACATTAAAATAATGACAATCACAAAACATGTAGCATCTGGGAGCTCTGAAATGTGTAACTTGTTCCTCAATATTCCTGCCTGCTCCTGTGATCATTTCCATAAATATTATTGTCCTTATGCTAATATATACTTCACATTTCCAAGCTCTCATATGTATGGTGTGTGATGTAATAATATCTGTAAGCAAACTCTATTGCTGAGTGTCTTCCATAAAATACTTTCCACTGTGTTATACAGCAAAAATAGGCATTGCACAGCCTGAGTAGTATGCCAAAAAAATGAGGGCAATTGGCAAGTTTCCACACAGCTATCATGACACTGTAAAAAACTAATGACATCTAACTTTATAAATGAAGCGAGCAATATATCTTCTTATTTAACCCAATCACATTATTTTAGCAAAGACCTCCATATGTCAAGTCCATTAAAACGACGAATTACTGATTTCATTAAGCAAGAAATTATTTAGAAGAAAACCTTTGGCATGACAACAAAATATATTATATCCCATAACTGTAAAATAACGAACAAATGTTGGAGTAGAGAAATGCCACTAAATCATCTGAGGATTATATAAAGGTAGAAAATCCTTTATCAGAACTGCTTGGGACCAGAAGAGGTTTGGATTATGGAATATTTGCATCTCTAAAATAGGACAGTTTGAAGTGGGGATGGACCCACAATATCTTATGTTATTTAGGCAATATTTACTTGTGATTAAACAGCTTTTTATACATGCAACAAAGGTAATCTGATATCATTTTTAATACTTTTGTATACATAGTACCCTTCAGAAAGATAGTACAGTATTCAAAGGAATTTGTTTTACATAAATATAGACTACCATTTGTAGAAATTATGCCTTACAGGCAGGGAAATCGTAATTTTATATTTAAAATAATATTAATTAAAAAGTTTGGATTTGAGGATTTGTACCTTTATATGACTATTTGAACAATCAGATGTTATATTTAGTATTTAATGCACCTGTAGACAAAATGTGTTACATTATTATACTATAACGTTCCTGAAGCCGTAAACCAAGCAAAGGGAAAAAAAAAACTTACAAACATGGGTCTCTATGCTATTACACTAACATTGGCGGTACAGACAGAAGTAAAAGTTGTATTAAAAACAGAATCAGTCTGCCTTTTGTCCCTGGGCATGATCTGCCTATCTAAAAGTAATGACACGCCCTCAAAGAGTATGACATCAGATCTGTGTGGCTGCAATGCAGTGAGAAAACTGCCCCAAAGGAGAAAAAGGAATGACTATAAAACTCATCACTCAGCTGGTGAAGACATTAGCTGGTCGAGACAATACAAAGATAGCATGACTTTTAAATAAGCATCAACTGGACAAAAAGTTTTTAATTAAAGTGAATGTCAATTTAAATGAGTAGGTACCCGGTTTTTAATATTCCTATTAAAAACAAGGGCACTTTAATTCATCAAAATTTACATTTCACTTGTTTTCTTCAAATACTTACCTTTTTTAATCTTCCCAGCCGCTTCAGCGATTGCCTCCCGGCTGTCGGAAGCTTCTTCATACGTCAGAAATGACGAATCCGTCTTCCTTCAATCACGGCTTCCCCCCGGGGGAATCTTGGCCTGAGGCAACGCTGTGATTAGAGGAAGCCAGCTTCGTCATTTTGGACCTGCAAAGAGGGCTTGCGACAGGCGGAGGAAGCCCTGCAGCGGCTGTCAGGATTAAAAGGTAAGGACTCGCACAAAGTAGCTGTGCATGAACAACAGACTCACGCACAAAGTAGCTGTGCATGAACAACAGACTCAAGCACAAAGTAGCTGTGCATGAACAATGGACTCACGCACAAAGTATCTGTGCATGAACAACGGACTCACGCACAAAGTATCTGTGCATGAACAACGGACTCACGCACAAAGTATCTGTGCATGAACAACGGACTCACGCACAAAGTAGCTGTGCATGAACAACGGACTCACGCACAAAGTAGCTGTGCATGAACAACAGACTCACGCACAAAGTAGCTGTGCATGAACAATGGGCTCATGCAGAAAAACAGGGCTCGAACAGGAAGTAGCTAAACAAGAACACAGGACTTGATCAGGAAGTATTTAAAAATGAACAGGAAATAGCTAAAAATAAAAACAGGGCTCTTGCATGAAGTAGCTGAGCATTTACACAGGCTCATATAGGACGTAGCTGAGCAGAGACACAGGAAGTAGCTGAGTAGAGAGACACAGGGCCTCACACAGGAAGTAGCTGAGCAGAGACACAGGGCCTCACACAGGAAGTAGCTGAGTAGAGACACAGGGCCCCACACAGGAAGTAGCTGAGCAGAGACACAGGACATAGTTGAGCAGAGATACAGGGCCTCACACAGGACGTAGCTGAGCAGAGACACAGGACATAGTTGAGCAGAGATACAGGGCCTCACACAGGACGTAGCTGAGCAGAGACACAGGGCCTCACACAGGACATAGTTGAGCAGAGACACAGGGCCTCACTCAGGAAGTAGCTGACCAGAGACACAGGGCCTCACTCAGGAAGTAGCTGAGCAGAGACACAGGGCCTCACACAGGAAGTAGCTGAGCAGAGACACAGGGCCTCACTCAGGACGTAGCTGAGCAGAGACACAGGGCCTCACTCAGGAAGTAGCTGAGCAAAGACACAGGGCCTCACTCAGGAAGTAGCTGAGCAGAGACACAGGGCCTCACACAGGAAGTAGCTGAGCAGAGACACAGGGCCTCACTCAGGAAGTAGCTGAGCAGAGACACAGGGCCTCACACAGGAAGTAGCTGAGCAGAGACACAGGGCCTCACTCAGGACGTAGCTGAGCAGAGACACAGGGCCTCACTCAGGAAGTAGCTGAGCAGAGACACAGGGCCTCACTCAGGACGTAGCTGAGCAGAGACACAGGGCCTCACTCAGGAAGTAGCTGAGCAGAGACACAGGGCCTCACTCAGGAAGTAGCTGAGCAAAGACACAGGGCCTCACTCAGGAAGTAGCTGAGCAGAGACACAGGGCCTCACTCAGGAAGTAGCTGAGCAGAGACACAGGGCCTCACTCAGGAAGTAGCTGAGCAGAGACACAGGGCCTCACACAGGAAGTAGCTGAGCAGAGACACAGGGCCTCACTCAGGAAGTAGCTGAGCAGAGACACAGGGCCTCACACAGGAAGTAGCTGAGCAGAGACACAGGGCCTCACTCAGGACGTAGCTGAGCAGAGACACAGGGCCTCACTCAGGAAGTAGCTGAGCAAAGACACAGGGCCTCACTCAGGAAGTAGCTGAGCAGAGACACAGGGCCTCACACAGGAAGTAGCTGAGCAGAGACACAGGGCCTCACTCAGGAAGTAGCTGAGCAGAGACACAGGGCCTCACACAGGAAGTAGCTGAGCAGAGACACAGGGCCTCACTCAGGACGTAGCTGAGCAGAGACACAGGGCCTCACTCAGGAAGTAGCTGAGCAGAGACACAGGGCCTCACTCAGGACGTAGCTGAGCAGAGACACAGGGCCTCACTCAGGAAGTAGCTGAGCAGAGACACAGGGCCTCACTCAGGAAGTAGCTGAGCAAAGACACAGGGCCTCACTCAGGAAGTAGCTGAGCAGAGACACAGGGCCTCACTCAGGAAGTAGCTGAGCAGAGACACAGGGCCTCACTCAGGAAGTAGCTGAGCAGAGACACAGGGCCTCACTCAGGACGTAGCTGAGCAGAGACACAGGGCCTCACACAGGACATAGTTGAGCAGAGACACAGGGCCTCACTCAGGAAGTAGCTGAGCAGAGACACAGGGCCTCACACAGGACGTAGCTGACAGAGACACAGGGCCTCACACAGGAAGTAGCTGAGCAGAGACTAGGGTTGCCAGGTGTCCGGTATCTGACAGGACAGAGTGCTTTTTTTCCCCACCAGCTGTCTGGTAAAATTTGAAGAAAAAAAACTGACACTTTTTAATTTTTTTATTAAGTTGACATTCCAGTTACAAAAGCTGACGATAGGTGTCACTCAAAGCAGAACAGATGCTAGTTAGGTGAAGAAGCCGAGTTCTGATTGCACTTAACACGTTCAGCCACAGATCAGGTTGTGTAGTGTCTAGTAGAGAGGGGCTGTGCGAGCAGCATGCAAGGTATGTAGTATACAGAGCAGCACGTGAGGTATGTAGTATACAGAGCAGCACGTGAGGTATGTAGTATACAGAGCTGCACGCGAGGTATGTAGTATAAAGAGCAGCACGCAAGGTATGTAGTAACTATAAAGAGCAGCATGTGAGGTATGTAGTACATAGAGCAGCATGTGAGGTATGTATTAACTATAAATAGCAGCATGTGAGGTATGTAGTATAAAGAGGTGCATATGAGGTATGTAGTATAAAGAGGTGCATGTGAGGTATGTAGTAACTATAAAGAGCAGCATGTGAGGTATGTAGTACATAGAGCAGCATGTGAGGTATGTAGTAACTATAAAGAGCAGCATGTGAGGTATGTAGTATAAAGAGGTGCATGTGAGGTATGTAGTAACTATAAATAGCAGCATGTGAGGTATGTAGTACATAGAGCAGCATGTGAGGTATGTAGTATAAAGCGGTGCATGTGAGGTATGTAGTATAAAGAGGTGCATGTGAGCACTGAGGTATGTAGTATAAAGAGGTGCATGTGAGGTATGTAGTAACTATAAAGAGGTGCATGTGAGGTATGTATTATAAAGAGCAGCAAATTATTAGTTGTATTTTTGCTTCTTTTTTTAATGGGAAAAAATGAAGGAACCTTTCCAACATTACTGTAAAGGATGTTTAACAGTATGAACTTTGTTTTTATTAAGGTAAGGAAAAAAAGAAACAAATTAAGAAACTGCATCCCAGTACTATTTATAATTCTTAGTCCTTTCCTTGGGATTACAACTTTTAGCAGAATGCTGGAGAATTACAAATGAGTTTGTATAAAGTGCATTGAAAGAGACATTCTTTGATTTTAGACTATACAGTTTAAATTAATAGATTGTAAGGTAACGCCTGCAACTGACTGAACAATGCAAGTTGATTTTTAATACATGGCTTGATAAAGTATTGCCAAACACTTTAGGAGTATTGAACGCTGCTATCAATCCTATAAATAATATCCATTTTACATTCTCTAGTATAAAGCTGCCAGCCTTCTATTTTCCAAACAATATATAAAAATATAAACTAATAGCCATGTTCTAAAAGAAAAGTTAGCAGCTGCAAGTCACTGCTTTTCATCGCAATGTTCTGTACACTTGGTCACTCTATGTAACAAATCCAAAGAGATAAAGGGGAATGCATGTTGTATTTTTTTTTAAAGAATATTCAGTTAAAGGGACAGTAAACCTTAAAAATAATGTTATATAATTCTGCACATAGTGCAGAATTATATAACATTATATTAGCCAAACATTATTTAAACGTAATTTTCCCTATTCATTTTTAAAAGAAAGCGCTGTTTCACAGACCCACTGTCTGCTCTCTGCTGAGCGGGTCTATTGTATTTCCTCAGCGCATCGGGCCAGCTGTATAGTCACAGCCTGGCCCGATTGCGCCATAAGACTAAGTGCAGCTCGCTCCTGTGACAGGAGTGTAAACCTTTGTAATGTTCTTTATATTATTACATTTTACAACTTTTTCATGTAATCACACTTTTTTGCTTTCTCAATGATCCTGAGAGCTGAAGGGTATCCTTCACTTCAGAATCTAGAACTCTTACCCAACAACATTCTACACAGTGATTTTGATCTCTGTAGAAGCTCATTTATGTCTGTCGTAAAATTGGCCACATAAAAAGATTTCTGTTAGAAGTGAGGGGCAATCAAGGGGGTCAAATTAGTTCTGTTTTCATATTTTCATGTCAGTCACAGGTCAAATCATTTATGTGTTTGTTACTGGTAGCCAAGGGGTAGAATGACTGCTCACTTTTGAAGAAATATAGTTAGCGGGATCAAGAGTAAGGACTAAGGAAGAGCTTTTTTTTGGGGGGGGCAGAGTGACTGGCAGAGTGTCTGGTATTTTTGTGGAAGACAGCTGGCAACCCTAGCAGAGACCCAGGGCTCGCACAGGAAGTAGCTGAGCAGAGACACAGAGCCGTACAGGAAGTAGCTGAGCAGAGACACGGGGCCGTTCACACAGGACATAGCTAAGCAGAGACCGAGGGCTCGCACAGGAAGTAGCTAAGCAGAGACCGAGGGCTCGCACAGGAAGTAGCTAAGCAGAGACCGAGGGCTCGCACAGGAAGTAGCTGAGCAGAGACACAGGGCTCGCACAGGAAGTAGCTGAGCAGAGACACAGGGCTCGCACAGGAAGTAGCTGAGCAGAGACACAGGGCTCGCACAGGAAGTAGCTGAGCAGGGACACATGGCTCACACAGGAAGTAGCTGAGCAGGGACACAGGGCTCACACAGTAAGTAGCTGAGCAGGGACACAGGGCTCACACAGTACGTAACTGAGCAGAGACACAGGGCTCACACAAGAAGTAGCTAGGCAGGAACACAGGGCACATGTAGAAAGTAACTAGGCAGGAACACAGGGCAAGAGCAGGAAGTAGCTGAACATGAACATAATATTTGAACAGGAAGTAGCTGAGCATGAACACAAGGCTCAGGAAGAAGCAAAGCAGGGACAAAGGGCATGTGCAGGAAGAATCTGAGCAGATGGTACGTAAGAAGATGCCTGTTGACCACATTGAATATGCAAAAGATGGCAGGGGAAATCACTTGCATCCAGAGGAAGTGGTGGGGTTAAGAATAAACAGCACATGCATGGGAACACACAGCTGTACCTGTATACTACAGTATTTACACAAATGGTACATATAACTTTAACAGAGCAGAGACACAGGGCCGTACAGGAAGTAGCTGAGCAGAGACACGGGGCCGTTCACACAGGACATAGCTAAGCAGAGACCGAGGGCTCGCACAGGAAGTAGCTAAGCAGAGACCGAGGGCTCGCACAGGAAGTAGCTGAGCAGAGACCGAGGGCTCGCACAGGAAGTAGCTGAGCAGAGACACAGGGCTCGCACAGGAAGTAGCTGAGCAGAGACACAGGGCTCGTACAGGAAGTAGCTGAGCAGGGACACATGGCTCACACAGGAAGTAGCTGAGCAGGGACACATGGCTCACACAGTAAGTAGCTGAGCAGGGACACAGGGCTCACACAGTACGTAACTGAGCAGAGACACAGGGCTCACACAAGAAGTAGCTAGGCAGGAACACAGGGCACATGTAGAAAGTAACTAGGCAGGAACACAGGGCAAGAGCAGGAAGTAGCTGAACATGAACATAATATTTGAACAGGAAGTAGCTGAGCATGAACACAAGGCTCAGGAAGAAGCAAAGCAGGGACAAAGGGCATGTGCAGGAAGAATCTGAGCAGATGGTACGTAAGAAGATGCCTGTTGACCACATTGAATATGCAAAAGATGGCAGGGGAAATAACTTGCATCCAGAGGAAGTGGTGGGGTTAAGAATAAACAGCACATGCATGGGAACACACAGCTGTACCTGTATACTACAGTATTTACACAAATGGTACATATAACTTTAACAGTGGAGAATCAACATAATTATTTTTTCATGAAGCATACATTGCTTATGGGATGACAATAAACAAAGACTATAAATAAAGATACTGAGCATTTGTCCCATTGCATTACTCAGGAGGCCTGAAATTATATGTTTAAAGACAGTTCAAATGCTGTTGGTGCTTGGCATTTCTTAATAGACATATAGATTGCATTATATTTTAGAAAATGAAAGCTTAAAATGCATTATTCTTATTCATTATTTTGTATAGCAGTTGGTTTGTACTTGATTTCTTTGACAAAGGAAAGAACCTCAGAAATCCAGTGTCCTAAGTGTAATTACTATTTTAGGTGCGATACAACACACATAATACAAAATAATATACTTTATAAATAGAATATTAAGGTCATTTTTTATATATGCACAGTATGTATCAGCAGCTACCTACTGCAAAATAACTGCATATATCATTATTGTTTCACTAGGCATTTAAACTGTCATTTTGCATTGTACTGTAGTCCAGTGACATAACCCTTGAGAATGTTTATCATCTCTGGTTTGGCCACTTAGGGAGGGATATAAATAAGCTTTTGCACTAACCAATCAAATAAAATAAAGCATGTTTCAGGGTCAGTATCCAGTATAATGCACCGCAGACTTTATGTAAGCACACAAAATAAATAATGAAAGTACATTGCAAAGCTTTGTTTTATTATACACGACTGAACATTTATGGGGAATTACATTTCAAATTTAAAGTCACTTTAATGCTACAGCCACCTGTGGGGTAGAAACTGTGCATTACACCTCTGCCACTCAACAGAGCACAAATAAAGCAGGTTATATATCATGATCAGAGATAAGGCAGGTTGCCAGGTGACATTGGTGAGAAGAGAGTCCCCGTAAAGCACATGCACAACCACAGCCCCCACAGTATTACCTGGTCTATAGGCAGCTGCACTGCATTGCTGAGGGGCAGAAGGAGAGTGGAACCGGTCGTGCTGGTAGTCATGGTAATCCCTATTGATGAAAGGATGAGGAAGATGGTGCTGCTAATACTCCAGTCTCACTCACAAACTGAGGACCAAAATCTTCTCTGACATCCCCAAGACACAACAGACCAACAAGCCCACAGCACTACTGTATGCACTCAGGTCCCACAACTGAAGGCAATTAATGGGATGCGCTGCCAAAAATGTCCTTTAGTGTAATCCTAAAAAAAAGAATAAAAATAAAAAATTGGGTCTCTTTATATTATCGCATTATTGAAAAAGGGCAACAATGACTTGAATGAAGAGTACATCAGTGTAATCCATGCAGTGCAATCACAAAGACACAGCTTCTCCACCTCCTCGTACTGTTCTATGTACTGAATGCAGAATTACAGGCAGATACAGAGAGAGAGGGAGGGAGAAAAATCACTGGGCTGGGAAACCTTAAACACGGCCCTATGGTAGCCTGGAAAGCACATTTTTATTACTCTCATTCTCTAAATCACAGCTTCTATTATATGTCTGTGAATCCACTTCATGAATCAATAGTGCATTGCATTGATGCAAATTTGTTTTTTAATTTAATTGCTGTAATCAAAAGGTTGCTGTTTACTTTCATTTCCCTCTTGCAGGAACTGAAAGGAAAAAGAAATGGGTCAATTATGAATAGCGTTCAGCTGGGAATTGTTTAATTCCATGAGCATGAATGAATGAATAAAATAAAAAAGTATAAATCATTTCAGTGCACTCTCCTTTTCCCTGAATAATTTCTATAAAAGAAATACCTAATAGAATGTTATATGAATGTTTGTTTTTAATGTGTCACAAACACATGACATCAAAGTTATTTACTAGCAAGTATAACCTCAGAAGGGAAGAAAACAGGACCTTTGCACTGTCAAAGTATAAAAATGAAGCCTCATATGTTGTATCCAGTTTTACCTACCATGAAATGTGAATATGATATAGTTATGCCTGGAGAGACCACAGAGATGTGTGTTTTGCTTTATGTAAAAAAGAAAGCAGTGAGGTTCCCCAGCTGTGCCGCCCACCACCAATGCATTGCTCATGGCAACCAGTTAACTCTTGTCACTACTGAATCTCCCTGTTGTACAATGACAGACCAGCAATGGCTGCTAAATGTAGCTCTTTAATCTCTGATCTGCAAGAGCATGGCAGGACCATTTAATCTCTTCTCACCAGAGCTACTGCATCCTCACAGACACGTCTCCTGCCAGGGATTCTCCCATCACAAGGACACACTGTAATACGCAAACCGGTCATAGGGCACTGTTTATCAGCTCGTAAAAGGGACATAAAAGTCATTATTGAAATGCACAAAAGGGATACAATTAAACAATTGTCTACAACATACTTTTGTTTGAATAAATGCTTTGTTAAAAAGTTTAGTCCTTAAAGGGACAGTCAAGTATAAATTAAACTTTCATTATTCAGATAGGACTTTTAATTTTAATTGACTTTCCAATTTACTTTTATCATCAAATTTGCTTTTTTCTCTTGGTATTCTTAGTTAAAACTAAACCTAGGTAGGCTCATATGCTAATTTCTAAGCCTTTGAGGGCTGCCTCTTATCACATGCTTTTTAAATCTCTTTTCAACACAAAGAGACAGAAAGTACACGTGGGCTATATAGATAACACTGTGTTCAGGCACAGGGGGTTATTTAAGATTTAGCACAAAACAATGCTAAATTTAAGACAATAGATAATAAACAGTCACAGTCATGTGATCAGGGGGCTGGAAGAAGGTTCCTAGATACAAGGTAATCACAAAGGTAAAAAGTACATTAATACAACTGTGTTGGTTATGCAAAACTGGGGAATGAGTAATAAAGGGATTATCTATCTTTTAAAACTATAACAATTCTATGGTTGACTGTCCCTTTAAATTATAATTTTAGAATACATGGAACCTTCTGCAATTATAACAGTAAGTCACCTACATACATATTTGCCCCTGCACTTGCAGTAAATGCTTTTTTGCATTTTTACAAACATATTTTAATTGTACTTGAAATACACTACTGTGTATTTTAAATATGGTTGTTGTGCCCCTTTAAAAAGACATAAACACCCCAAATTATTGAATATAACTTCAAACCCCTTTTGACCGAACTTCGGTCCCTGCCTTCGCGATGGAACTTCAAATGTATCTCTTGGCTAGGACGCATAGCGGCCCTAAAATGAGCTACCTCCCTAAATTTACATACGCCCTTCGCTGTCTCCCAATCAGGGTTCCCAGAACCCTTCTCATCCAGTTCCAGAGCACTTGTACTAAATACATTTGGCAGGGTAAGCCCCCTAGAGTTGCCCATAATCTTTTGCAATACCCTAGAATGCACGGTGGTGTTGCTTCCCCTTCTATTTTTAGGTATGCGGATGCTGCTATGCTCACCCACATCTCCCAATGGGGAGTTAAGGAGTCAGATTGCAAATGGAGAACAATTGAACAAGCCTCCCTACCACACAATCTTGCCCTAAGAGACCTAATATGGACGCCACCTCACTGTAGAAGGAACCTAGGCGCCTCTAACCCGATTATTCGAGAATGCCTGTCCGCCTGGGACCGTCTACGACATAACCCTAAGGTAGCCCCCCATCCGTCCCCAATTACTTCCATAGCCGGCCTCTTGTCCGGTTTACCTGATTCGCACCCGATTGCCTGGGCTAGGATGGGTGTCACGAGAGTGGTAGACCTTTGGTCTGCCTCGCCTCCCATAACTTTCTCCTCCTTCGACCAACTGGATGTTTCTCCGTCCACACCCCTGTATATGAAGTTTGAATACTCAAGAGTTATTAGCCTCTTGTCAAGGTGGGGTTTCAAACCCTCTTCGCCTCGGCAGCTCACCATCTGGGAAGCTCGATGGCAACAGGGGCTCAGGCTGGGCAAACCACTCTCCCTACATTACACCCTTATGGAAGGTGCTGCCCCAGCTGACAAAGCTCAACATATTCTAAAATGGGAACGGAAGTTAGACTTCACAAAACCCCTCACAGAGTGGCAACATACGCTTTTATTGACGAAGAAAACCCTGCATTGCATTACCATCCTTGAAACCTACATTAAGGTACTCACGCATTGGTACTACGTCCCAGCTAGACTCGCGAAGATATTCCCTGGAACCTCCCCTACCTGTTGGAGAGGCTGCACACATATAGGGGACATGATCCATATTTGGTGGAGCTGCCCCAGACTCAAACCTATCTGGAACAAATGCTTCTCTACATTAACCAGCTTAGGTATCAACCTACCTAGTACACCCGAGATGGCTCTGTTCCATTTAGGCACATGTAAACTGCCCAAACATTATGGTTCACTTAGTATCTACCTTCTGTCGGCAGTTAAACTTAATATAGCGAGATCTTGGAAAAGATCCCTCCCCCCAGCTTGGTCGGATATTGTATCCACTATGGCTTACATGTACTCCATGGAGAAGAACATTTATTATGCCTCCGGTAGGACTGATTTCTTCGAACTAATATGGTCCGACTGGAAAAATAGGTTTAACACTCTCTGGCTCCCCAGCTTCGACACCTAGGTGAAAGTACACCCCCAATCACTTTGGCAGAACGCCTGGCTTTACCCTAGTGTTTCTGACCTGGCCCCCTCCATGACCCTTTCCCTCCCCCTAAAGGCCTCTTAGCATACCCCTCTCCCTTTCCCCCTCCCTCCCTTCTCTACCCCCCCCCCTCGACGTTATTCTACATCCTTCTGGAATGTTAGTATCCCTTTTTAATAGGTATTAACGTCATGACTGTATTGCTCACTTTTCATTTCCTGGTGTATTTGCATTTGATGTACGATTGTCTCGTACAGTTGTTGTATTTCTTACTCTCTTGTTACAAAAAACGAATAAAAACTGCAATTATAAAAAAAAACAAAAAAAAAAAACTACTACACAAATTTTTGACATACCAGACCACGATATAATTAAAAAAATCACAATAGAATTTCTTCAGTAGGGGTTGGATGATAGTATTAGGATGACTACATATCTGGACCTCTAAGAGACTTTACACCAACTATAGTCAACCTCTCTATTTAAACTCATAAGAAAACTCTGAAGATCCACAACTTGAGAAAATCTCTCTAGTTTATAATCAAAGTTAAGTCTGGGATATAGTGGATTGTTTTTTTTTTTTGTTTTTTTTTTTACTATATCCATAATATTGTGCTTTTTTAGTTAGATTTTATGTTTTACTATATAGGGGTTAGCATGTTGGGCTGTGTGGTTACATGCTTGTCATATGGATACAGGTACAAGTCTCCAAATCCAGAATTCCAATATCTTGAATTATTCCAAAATTCAGACATTTTCATTAATCTTTTTTAAATAAAATTAAAGATAACAAAATTCTCTGTCTGCAAAAAAAACAAAAAACGACATAAACAGCAACTGTAACATATTTATGTTGACTGAAAATGGAGTCACAAATATAGCAAAATATTTAATATTTTTCCGGACATCACAGTTCGTAGCATGTTCTGCCTTGGGGTTGAAGTATTATCGATAATTGCTGCATTTTACTCACCAAGTCACAAGCACACGTAACGTCTTATGGTGTCAATTCGACTGTCTGCGCTTGAAAGATAACACACTGGAAGCCGCACACCATTGTAAAACGGAAGCCATGCTACAAATAGCGAGAGTTTTAAAAAGTTTACGAATTTAAGCTGGGCCGCATGCGGCCCATGGGCCACAGGTTGGACACCTCTGGTTTATAGGTACTGTATAGATGTGTTAAACAGTAACTGAGAAACATTTTATAGCTAGTGCTTAACACATACATCCACATGCGCACGTGCACACACATATAAAATCAATACTGCATATTCTTAACTGCTTTAATCATAATAAAAATGACCTTCTAAATAAGCTCCATGTTAGTTCTCTTGGGCCCTCACTGAAGTCTAGTTTATCTTTTACACTGTGCCTGTCCCAATTCAGTCTGTATAGTATTCACTCTAGAACAAACAACACAAACTAGCTAGTCAGGTATTGCACACTACAGAAACTGAATTGGGGCAGACGGTCACATTCTGGCTGGCTGAACCATCTGCTGCAATCTAAAAAAAAAAAAAAGTTATGGCAAGGGGGCTTAGAGTCAGCCTCTTCTGCTCTGCTAGTTTCTTCAACAGTCTAATCACACCAGGTTGTACCGTTTAACTACACGTAGCGCGCTCCAGAGCTGGGTAAATCTGTCGGCTGCTTTACCCAGCGCAGGAGCATGCTACATGCAGTTCAACTGAGCAACCGATTGCGCTGTGATTAGACAGCAGGCCCGTGATGCACTGTAAAGAAACCAGAAAATCAATGGAGGCCGGCGAGGAAGGTAAGTACGGGTTTGGGGTTAAATCTTTAAAGGGACATTCATTCCAATTCACTTCTATTATCTAATTTGCTTAATTCTTTAGGTAACTTTTGTTGAAGAAATAGCAATGCACATGGGTGAGCCAATCACAGGAGGTATCTGTAGCCAATAATCAGCAGCTACTGTGCCTATTTAGATATTCTTTTCATCAAAGGATATCAAACTATGAAGCAAATTTAATAACAGAAGTCAATTGGAAAGTTGTTTAAAATTGCATGTTCTTTCTGAATCATGAAAGAAAAAAAAATGTGTCCCTTTAAAATCCTTTTTTTTTTTTGCAAGTGTTGCTAGTTTCACATAGTAAAGAATAATGTAACATTAATTTGAACGCTGACTGTTCCTTTAAAGTACTAAAATAATATTGCTAAAGTTCAACTAGAAAAACTTGTTTATAAAATGTATCCAGTTTAATATACGTAATGACTATATTTTCTAAAATCAGTTATTTTTAAATGAAAAATAAGTTTATTTATCACAATTACAATAAAAAGGAAATGATCTTTTTAAAATCTAATGGCACCTTAAAGGGGAATGAAAAACAAGTTTTTAATGACATGGTTTAGAAAGAGCATGCAATTTTAAACAACTTTCTAATTTACTTCTATTGTCTAATTTGCTTCATTCTCTTGATAGCCTGTGTTGAAAAGCATATCTAAATAGGCTCAGTAGCTGCTGATTGGGTGGCTCACCCAAGTGCATTGCTAGTTCTTCAAAGGATATCTGAACAATGAAGCAAACAAAATAATATAAGTTAATTGGAATGTTGTGAATCTGAATCATGAAAGAAAAAAAAAATACATTTCAATTTTCAAAACAAATTTTTGTGGCTTTTGTTTTTTTAACTTAGTAAGAATAAACTATAAAACAAAAATATTCTACCATAATAGTAGCAACACTGTTAAATACATATGTAAAGAGGGAGAAATGTGTGTTTTATAGAAAATTATGTGACCGTACTTTTTTAGATGTAGATTAGTTCCAATATAAACAGTTGTTAAGTGTATTGTAAGCAGTATTATATTATTATACAAATGCCACACAATAGCTGTAGGGATATATACTACCAAAAAGTAACTGGGTACTAACATGAAACATCATAAAGTAAGGGTTAAAGTCCGGTCTGTTTTCCCAGTAACCAGGACAGCTCCTCTGCACACACTGTTTATATCAGTCATCAGTGTTCTACACACAACATTTTGCTAAACCTGCTGGTGGAATTATACATTTCAGCATTAAACATTGAACATTTTTAATATTAGCAAATTATAATGGCTTATTTTTTTACAAAGTTTTTAGCCGTTTGGTGGTGTAAGATGGTTCTGGGGAGAAAGCTGTCTTATAATTATAGAAAAATGCACCCTTCTCTTTCTCACTGCCCCAAGCCATAGACAACAGCACAATACTGCAGCTAAAATAGCTGTCATACACCTAACGTGCGCACACCCTCACAGTTAACTCTTAACTGTCGTTTTAGAACTGTATGTCTCATGCCAGGTTACCATCCTCTCATAAGCTCACATGCTGCTGACCCTGATTACTCTTCCATAGGGAGCGTTACGCAATATTAAATAAAAATACTATATGTTCTTTTTAAATAAGTACAGCAAATCATTTAAAGGGATAGGAAAGACAAAATTAAATGTGCACAATTCAGAAAGAGCAGGTAATTTATATACTTTTAAATTCACTTCTATTTTCAAATGTACTTTGTTCTCTTGTTGTTGGAAAATAGAATATGTACATATTCTACACTCCTAGGTGTTAGCTGGTAATTGGTGCCTGCACACAATTGTCTTTTGTGATTGGCTCACTAGATGTGTTCAGCTAGCTCCCAGTAGTGCATTGCTGCTACTTTGGCAAATGATACAAAGCGAATGAAGCACATTTGATAAATTGGAATGTTGTTTAAAATCGTATGCTTTGAGTCATGAAAGGATCATATAGGACTTCATGGTCCTTTAAGGATAATAGTGCAATACTAAAATGCTCTAATGTACTAGAGAATTCTACCACTGTGCATGAAGGTGTCTCCCCCTAAAACCCTGTCACAAAGCCTCAATCTTGTTTGAACATCTAGGCAGATACAATAGAGCATACTTCTGAAATCCAGTATAAGAAGATATAAGTCCTTTCAGAGTGACAATATAGCGATTGAAAAATGGAGCCCAATATGCCCATGATGCCAACATATAATTGGCATTCAGATGGTTTAGCAGTGATGCGGATGAGTTGTAATAGGTTCCTATGAAAGTCACGATTGCACTCTTCTGTTTTAAAGCCCGGTTATGAAGTCACCTGTACTGTCAGTGACAAACACGACAGTGTGAGTTTGACTTGGAATGAAACATTAAAAAACAAATGTTATTACACACGATTTGTAGATGTTGTGACTTTTCCAGTATGCCCATCATGCCAAGATATAAATGGCATTCATATGGTTAATCAGTGATGAGGATGTATTAGATAACAATAGATTAAGGTCACACATGTAAATGAGTTTCTCCCTTCTACAGTGAACAAAGGGGATAAAGGGAAATGAACCCCATTTTTTCTTCTTTCATGATTCCGCATAATTTAGATAGAGCAGGCAATTTTAAGCAACTTTCTAATTTACTCCTATTATCAATTTTTCTTCATTCTCTTGGTATCTTTATTTGAACAACAGGAATGTAAGCTAAATGTAGCCACCAATCACCAAGTGCTACCCAGGTGCTGAACCGGAAATAAGCCAGCTCCTAAACTTTACATTCCTTCTTTTTCAAATAAAGATACCAAAAGAACAAATTAAAATTTGATAAAAGGAGTAAATTGGAAAGTCGCTTAAAATTGCATGCTCTATCTGAATCGTGAAGAAAATTTGGGTTTCATATACCTTTAATTCAAAAGCCCTTTACTGTATGTAACCTGTCAGTTTTGGATGATCTCCCAGTTTCTATTTTGAAAACAGGCACTTAACACACAAAAGGCAGTTTCAGGAGCTTTTTTTGTTGAAAAGGCATTCCTGGCTGTGGGCTTTTAACAAATGAATTCATTTTGCACCGTGATCACCTAAGAAACTCAACAACCAATTCGGACAGAAAGCAAAAACCCATTTCAAGAGCAAATCACTGATAGATTGTAATCAAGTTCATAATAAGCTAGGATTAATAATGCAAACGTTATATACACATTAGCAATTTTTGCATTAAACTATGCTGTTAATTGCTAACAGGACTCAATTGGAGCACACAATCTTGTTATTCTATAAACCTAAAGTCCTTAACCTGAGAGGGGCTGACAAATTTATATAACAGTTAGGAGTCAGTTAGTATATTAAAAATATTAAGGAGAAATACTTTTTTTAGCAGCCAAACAAGGATGTTTCCTAGTAACCCTTCAAGTCACCTGGGGCTGTGCGCTTCATAGTAATGGTATTAAAAGTTGTGTCGGATCTGGTATGGCTCTGAGACCCCCCAACAGTCTGATTACTATTTAACACACAACATTCCAAGAACCTTCTGATTATAATAAAACTATATTTCTATTTTAAAAAAGTAATAACAAATCACTGAAAAGACAGCATCACATATCATACTCATTTTGCTGCAAGTCCTTTCTCTGTTACATGACGTTATAATCGGAGGGTGATTGGCTCTGTTTGGAACATTGTGTGCAACTTTTAAAATATTGCAGAAAATAACTATACCCAGTGCCAATTCTCCTCCTGCAGATATGCCCAGATCAAGCAATGATTAGTAGAGTGACCTAGGACATATTGCTAGTCTATGTTTTTTATAGTTGCAGAATATTAAAGGGACTACTTGAAAAATTGTATTGTTTAAAAAGATAATCTCTTTATTACTTATTCCCCAGTTTTGCATAACCAACACTGTTATATTAATACACGTTTTATCTCTATGATTACCTTGTATCTAAGCCTCTGTAGACTGCTCCCTTATCTCTGTTGACAGACTTGCATTTTAGCCAATCAGTGCTGACTCATGAATAACCCACAAGCCCACCCAAAAAAATCTTAGTCATTGGGTCACTGCACACAAGTACTTTGACCTCCAATATCCCAGAAATCATCCCTCAAATGTTGGGCATTGTGACTAAAAGGGACAGTCTACACCAGAATTGTTATTGTTTTAAAATATAGATAATCCCTTCATTACCCATTCCCTAGTTTTGCATAACTAACACAGTTATATAAATACACTTTTTACCTCTGTGAATGATTACTTTGTATCTAAGCCTCTGCAAACTGCCCTCCTATTTCAGTTCTTTTGACAGACATGCACTTTAGCCAATCAGGGCTGGCTCCTAGGAACTCGACGTGCGTGAGCACAGTCTTATCTATATGACACACATGAACTAATATGTTCAACAAAGGTACAATAATCACTTAGTGAATAAATATGTGAAAATAAAAAGTGATAAACTAAATAATACACAAAATATAAAAGTAACAATAATATATAGTGTATAAGGATATGGGTGATCGGTGGGAGTCCTCCTCAATTCCAGTGATTGAAGTGATTCAGCAAGTCAAGCAAGGAACCCCGAGGGGAACCGAGAGCGGGGTGCGCTAAATGTAAAAAAACAATCAAGTCTGTGCACAAACCATATGACCCTCGTGGAGTCGGGCGGTGATACAAAGGCAATGTGAAGTAAAAGGTGCAAACGGCAAAGCTTCTCTGGTCCTCGGAGTGAAGATTTCTGGAAATTAAAAGTGAAAAAGAGGGCACCACATAGCGTGATACTAGGCTTACCGAAAAGCTCTGCACCGTACTGTGACCGGTGCTATCAGGCAGACTAACACTCTCAGTGGTTAGCACACTGGGTGGCCTCAGATGTACTGCAGGCAGGAGAATCTCTGTGTGGCTTGATTGGAGTAGCCGAACGTTTGTGCAGAATGTATGTTACAGACTGCGGTAGGTTTTAAGATAAAACACCTTTCCAGATTGGATCAATGAAAGTAAAAGACAACTTCCGTAAGATAAAATTAAAATCTTTAATCCATATAGGAATTGCTACGCGTTTCTAGACCAATGTCTGGTCTTTTCCTCAGGCATAAAAACAGTGGATCATTGTTTTTATGCCTGAGGAAAAGGTATAAAAACAAAGGTGTTTTATCTTAAAACCTACCGCACTCTGTAACATACATTCTGCACAGACGTTCGGCTACTCCAATCAAGCCACGCAGAGATTCTCCTGTCTGCAGTACATCTGAGGCCACCCAGTGTGCTAACCACTGAGAGTGTTAGTCTGCCTGATAGCACCGGTCACAGTACGGTGCAGAGCTTTTCGGTAAGCCTTTTTGAATATTCTCCCTTTTGATCTTGTATCAACAGTATCACGCTATGTGGCGCCCTCTTTTTCACTTTTAATTGAAGTGATTCAAGTGGTTTCTTGCCTCAAAGACAAAATAAGAAAAATATAGTGCAATACAATTTGGTGAAAAAGAAATATTATCTTCACGTTCATAGTCCCACCAAGGGGTTACTCACACTTTGCTGAGCTTTCCAGGCTCTAGGTACAGGCGCACACCCGGTTTTATACTGCAGGTAACCAGTATATACCAACCGCAAACAGCTGCTTCAGGTAAAAAGATTATTTATTTAAAATACATAAAATCATTAAAAGCCACAAATATATGTCAAAGTATACAGTCACTCGGGCATCGAACCACTAGCAGAGCTTTAAGTGGGAGAGATAACTTATCCTTTGGTAGGGTGGAGAGAAATAGCGTGCCACACCGGCTTAGCTAGTTCCCCCTGGGTAAGTAGTAAACTCTCAATACCTGTCCTGGCGACCTTACTTGTACACAACGTATAGTGGCATTCAGTTAATGTTCCTGACGTACGTTTCACCGTAAGCGTATGGCTTTTTCAAAGGAAAGTTGGATGGTGTGCGTCTGATTCCCTGGAGTTGAAATAGGGTGAAAAGTCCTCCCATTGGTCCTAAATGCTGATGTCATTCTTTTGTGATTGGTTATCACTTCACTGATCCGGAGTTGCATCCTCCATCTTTAAAAAGGGAAAAGTCCCAATCTGTGCAGTCCTCATGTATAAATAGATTGTTTGGGTAAACAGACGTGTTATTGTTTTTTTACATGATGTAATATCTGCACTTATACATGGTTAGGAAAAACCTGAAAACACTTTGGAATACTTATATAGATACATTTATAATAACTTGTGCATAGAATATATATAAAAACCTTTGCAATGAATTATATTAAAAGAATGTTACTTTGTTTTGATTGTACCAGGTACAGAAACAGCATATAGTATTTTCTACATATATACTAAAAAATGTTGCAGGTTCTAATACAATCTACATATGTATGTATCTTCACCAAGTGAAGATAACAAGTTTATATTGTGTATTTGTTTGATTAGTATCCAGCATTTTCATCATGACTTCAGATCAAGATACTTTCTGTAATGGTTACAATTGTTTAATGTAAGGTAGAATTATTTTTAAGATGGGATTTTTTAATTCCCCAAGTTTACAATCCATATATATGTGATCTTTTGGGAGATGGTTCATATAGGTTTTCATATAATAAAATAAACGGAATGTGGGAAAACAAGATACCTGTATAAATAAGGGTTTAGAAATTAGCATATGAACCTCCTAGGTTTAGATTTCAACTAAGAATACCAAGAGAACAAAGCAGAATTGGTGATAAAAGTAAAATGGAAAATTGTTTAAAATTGCATGCCCTATCTGAATCATGAAAGTTTATTTTGAACTAGACTGTTCCTTAAACTATTACACCAGTAATAGTTGTGCACTTCCTACTACTGTTTAATGACTTACAGGAGCTTCGCACCAATGCACAAAGGCAAATAACAGGAAGTACTAACAAGCAATGTTGTTAATACGCTTTTAAAAAAAAAAAAATCACTAGTTATTAAGACTTAATTTAAATCAGGGTAGATTTAATTAAAGTCTAATGAATAGTGATTTAAATCGATTTGATTTAAATCACTATTCAGTAGACTTGATTTAAATCATGGTCTTCTACATAAAGTTTTCATTTTTAGAATAATAACTTTTCTGATTATTTTTCAATTATAATTACTGATTTTGTTATGTACCATTAAAAATACATAATTATAAAATTATTGGGAGGTGAACTATCTCCAGTTTAAAAGGTTATTCATATTTAGATAGATTTTGCCTCAAAAGTATTTTATTCTAAAAAAAAACATTGATTTTTTTCCACACACCCCCCTGATTGAAATCATGGTTTTCTTTTCAATGGCATTGATAGTCCACAAATCCATTTAATTACTAGTGGGAATTCAACTTCTGACCACCAGGTGGAGGCAAAGAACACCCCAGCAAAGCTTCAAGTATCCTCCCATTACCCACAATCCCCAGTCATTCTTTGCCTGTGTAACAATGCAGGTGATGTGTGTGAAGAAGGTGTCTGAAGAAATCAACTTGTTAATCCTTTAATGGGTACTTTTCCCTGCAAGCAAGGATTGGGGTTATGTTGTGTCCATGTAATTCTCTTTAGTAATAGTGGCTTTTAGCAGTTGGAAGATGGCAAGGTAGTCTTTGCTTACCTTCCAACATTTTTGCTACCCCTATATAGAAAACCAGGGTTTGTTATTCTGTTTTTTTCTTTACCTACAGGTCTATGTCAGTGAGGATTCTGTCACACCCGTTTGCTGTACCTGCGCTACAGCAGATCCACAGGTAAAAGATTTTACCTTCTAGGTGATAAGGATGCAGCACTTAGGAGTTTTTGGTTTTGTTTTCAAAACAAAGGATACTTAGAGAACAAGTTGGATCCTTATGGGACTGAATATGCCTTTTAAAGGATGGGGATTTATTGGGCAGCAGTTCAGGGCACTGTTCTGTCATGTGAAGGCTTTTTTTCATTTTGGCTATGGGGATTTGATTGCACAAGTTTATCTTTTATTTATTTTGGGTAATATTTAATTTAACTTTAAGAAAGTTGTTGGGCTGCACCTTACTTTTGAATTTGCGATCATGTGACTGCTCTGTAACTTCCTGAGTGCTGAACAGTTTGATTCTAGCCGGCTGTTTAGAAGCCAGATTTTCTAGGAGACAGACACGATTTTCTGGCATTAGATTGTTTTTACTGCCCGTCGCTTCTGATGGTGTGGATTGGATTCTTGGTTACCGGTTGGGTAAGTCTCTCCAGCATGGCTGGGGTGTAGAGGTGCCGGTTTTAATAATTATTTATCTATGCTTAGAATTTTATTCTATCTTTTTATATTTAAATTAGAGTATAAGGGCTATTTTATTTACCATGGAAGCCAATTCTCTGTCATTTGATAAATGACTTTATTGTGCAGATACGCAGGTTATACTCCCTGTGCAATGTTGTTCCCCTTGCCTTAATAAGGTTTTACTATCTAAGGATTCCTTATCTGAGCCTTCTTTTTCTCAGGATAATGCTGTTCAGGGGTTGTCTCGGCCTTCTTCTAACATGTCGCAGTCTTTGACAGATTCACATGCAGTGCCCTGCGGTTCCTCTCAGTCAGTCTCAGGGAGTGTTTGTTTGCCTAAAGATTTTGCTGCGCAGTTGACTTCTGCAGTTTCTGCAGCCCTAAGTGCTTTACCTAGTTTTGGTAAAAGAAAGATGAAATCTAAGAACATTTATATGGGTTCTGATTCCGCCAAGACTGATTTGGTTAGTCTTTCTCAGTTATCTAGCGCGGATCATTCCTCTGCAGCTTCTGCAGTTCCTAGTACAATAGATTCTGAGGATGTTAATTTTACACTTAAACCGTTTACTTTTGAAGGAGATTTTAGCTACTTTGGATGACTCTGAAACTGTTGCAGAGGCTCCTAAAAAGGCTAATAAACTGAATATAGTTTTTGATGTCAAACCTAAATCTGTGGAGGTTTTTCATGTTCCAGATCGCATGTCTGACACATCTCAGGAATGGGAAAAGCTGGTTGTTCCTTTTAACCAGTCTCCTGTGTTTAAAAAGATGTGTCTTTCATGTAAGTGGCAAGAGTCCATGAGCTAGTGACTATGGGATATACATTCCTACCTGGAGGGGGCAAAGTTTCCCAAACCTCAAAATGCCTATAAATACACCTCCCACCTCAATCATACTTCAGTTCTACAAACTTTACCTTCGCTGGAGGATGGTGAAGCAAGTCGTGCTTGATTTCGTCTGCAAAATGCGCTTTTAAGCATTTTGAAGCCCAGTTCCTCTCAAAGTACAGTGTTTGTCTGAGGGATGTGAAGGGAGTATTTGCCTAATGATGCTTTTTTTGCCTATGGGAAATCTATTCTAAAGCTCTCTGTAAATTCGGTTGTGGGGATTCATCTGCCACCTCCCTTTACAGATCGACATTATACTCCTCTACCATTACCTCTGCTGATATGTTTCAGTACTGGTTTGGCTGTCTGCTATGTGTGGATGGGTGTCTTCAGGTAAGTATATATCTTTTTTTTAAAGACACTCTCAGCTATGTTTGGCACTTTATATTTTTAAAGTTTTAAATATATATTGCATATATTTGCCATGAGTCAGGTCTATGTTTTTTCCCCTTTGCAGTCTATCAGTTTCAGCATGGAAAATTATGTTTGGGAGAAATTTAGTAAATTTTTTCTTACCTGAGGTTCCAGATAGTTGTAACTTCAGTCTTGTTTTTTCAAATTTCGCGGGCAAATTAGGTTTGCGATGGCGCAAAATGCTTCTATTTATTGAATCATTCTTGGCGCAAATTTTTTTGGTGCGAAGGTTGCGTTTGTTGTGATGCGAATCGTGTCATTTCCTGCGTCTTTGTTGCCGTGAATTTTTTGGCAGGAAGTCGCACCTGTTATGACGCGAATCGTGTCATTTGCCGCCAAAAGTTTTTTCTCAGCATTTGCGTCATCTTTTTTGGCGTCATTTTTGGCGCCAAAAATTTTGTTATATTAAGTCTCTCCGTCTATTTTGTTTTTGTTATATTAAGTCTCTCCGTATTTTGCTCTCTGCTCTCATTTGTTACAGAGGGCTATGATATTTTCTTTTGTTTTTCATATAAGCATTTTTTCCCATTTTTGAAACTGCTATTTCTTTCATGTAATTGGCAAGAGTCCATGAGCTAGTGACGTATAGGATATACAATCCTACCAGGAGAGGCAAAGTTTCCCAAACCTCAAAATGCCTATAAATACACCCCTCACCACACCCACAATTCAGTTTAAAAAACTTTGCCTCCTATGGAGGTGGTGAAGTAAGTTTGTGCTAAGATTTCTACATTGATATGCGCTTCTCAGCATTGTTGAAGCCCGATTCCTCTCAGAGTACAGCGAATGTCAGAGGGACGTGAAGGGAGTATCACTTATTGAATACGATGATTTCCCTAACGGGGGTCTATTTCATAGGTTCTCTGTTAGCGGTCGTAGAGATTCATCTCCTACCTCCCTTTTCAGATCGACGATATACTCTCAATTTACCATTACCTCTACTGATAACTTTTTCAGTACTGGTTTGGCTATCTGCTATATGTGGATGGGTGTCTTTTGGTAAGCATGTTTTTTATTACTTAAGACACCTCAGCTATGGTTTGGCACTTTATGCATTTATATAAAGTTCTAAATATATGTATTGTACTTATATTTGCCATGAGTCAGGTTCATGTATTTCCTTCTGCAGACTGTCAGTTTCATATTTGGGGAATATAAACATTTTTTTTTTTTTTTTTTTTTTTTTAAATTCTTACCTGGGGTTTAGTCTTTTTTTCAATTGACTACTTCTTGCAAATTGTGGGCGGTATTAGGCCCGCGGGTGTGTCAAATGCTAAACTTTATTGCGTCATTCTTGGCGCGAGAATTTTTTGGCGCGAAAAATACTTCTATGATGCAACTTCGTCAAGCCTTACACACGGTTGCATCATTAGTGACGCGAGTGTGTCATTTCCAGTTATTATTGGTGCCAAAAAAGTTTTCAGTTACGTTGTGCGTCATACTTGGTGCCAAACTTTTTCATTATTTCAATACCCCATTGATGTTTGCCTCTTGTCTTTTTCTCTATCAGACGGCTATGCTATTTGCATTTTTTCCCATTCCTGAAACTGTCATATAAGGAAATTGATAATTTTGCTTTATATGTTGTTTTTTCTTTTACATTCTGCAAGATGTCTCAATCTGATCCTGCCTCAGAAGTTTCTGCTGGAACATTGCTGCCTGACATCGGTTCTACCAAAGCTAAGTGCATTTGTTGTAAGATTGTGGAAATTATTTCGCTGAATGTCATTTGTAATAGTTGTCATGATAAACTTTTACATGCAGATAGTGTGTCCATCAGTAATAGTACATTGCCAGTTACAGTTCCTTCAACTTCTAATGTACATGATATACCTATGAATTTTAAAGAATTTGTTTCTGATTCTATCCGGAAGGCTTTGTCTACATTTCCACCTTCTAATAAACGTAAAAGGTCTTTTAAAACTTCTCATTCAGTTGATGAAATTTCAAATGACCAACAACATAATAATTTATCCTTTTCTGATGAGGATCTATCTGATACAGAAGATCCTTCCTCAGACATTGACACTGACAAATCTACTTATTTATTTAAAATAGAGTATATGCGTCCTTTATTAAAAGAAGTGTTAATTACTTTGGATATTGAGGTAATCAGTCCTCTTGATGTTCAGTCTAATAAACATTTAAATGCTGTTTTTAAACTTCCTGTGGTTTCTGCAGGGGTTTTTCCTATTCCTGAGGCTATTTCTGATATGATTTCTAAGGAATGGAATAAGCCAGGTACTTATTTTATTCCTTCTTCAAGGTTTAAAAAATTGTATCCTTTACCAGCAAATTCTATAGAGTTTTGGGAAAAAATCCCCAAAGTTGATGGGGCTATTTCTACTCTTGCTAAACGTACCACTATTCCTATGGAAAATAGTACATCCTTTAGATAGGAAGCTTGAATCTTATCTAAGGAAGGCCTATTTATATTCAGGTCATCTTCTCAGACCTGCAATTTCTTTGGCTGATGTTGCGGCTGCATCAACTTTCTGGTTGGAGAATTTAGCGCAACAAGAATTGGATTCTGACATATCTAGCATTATTCGCTTACTGCAATATGCTAATCATTTTATTTGTGATGCCATTTTTGATATTATCAAAATTGATGTTAGATCCATGTCTTTAGCTATATTAGCTAGAAAAGCTTTGTGGCTTAAATCTTGGAATGCTGATATGACATCTAAATCTAGATTACTATCTCTTTCTTTCCAAGGTAATACTTTATTTGGTTCTCAGTTGGATTCTATTATTTCAACTGTCATTGGGGGAAAGGGAGTTTTTCTGCCTCAGGATAAACAACCTAAGGGTAAATCTAAGGCTTCTAACCGTTTTCGTTCCTTTCGTCAAAATAAGGAACAAAAACTTAATCCTTCCCCCAAGGAATCTGTTTCCAATTGGAAGCCTTCCTCAAATTGGAATAAATCCAAGCCATTTAAGAAACCAAAGTCAGCCCCTAAGTCCGCATGAAGGTGCGGCCCTCATTCCAGCTCAGCTGGTAGGGGGCAGATTAAGGTTTTTCAAGGATATTTGGATAAATTATGTCCAAAATCAATGGATTCAGAGCATTGTCTCACAAGGGTATCGAATAGGATTCAGAGTAAGACCTCCTGTGAGAAGATTTTTTCTCTCACGTATCCCAGCAAATCCAGTAAAAGCTCAGGCTTTCCTGAAGTGTGTTTCAGACCTGGAGTCTTCAGGGGTAATCATGCCAGTTTCTTTTCAGGAACAAGTTTTGGGGTTTTATTCAAATCTATTCATAGTCCCAAAAAAGGAAAATTTATTCAGACCAGTTCTGGATCTGAAAATTTTGAATCATTATGTAAGAGTACCAACTTTCAAGATGGTGACAAAAAGGACTATTCTGCCTTTTTTTCAGCGAGGACATTATATGTCCACAATAGACTTGCAGGATGCATACCTTCATATTCCGATTCATCCAGAACATTATCAGTTTCTGAGATTCTCTTTCCTAGACAAGCATTACCAATTTGTTGCTTTTCCATTTGGCCTAGCAACAGCTCCAAGAATCTTTTCAAAGGTTCTAGGTGCCCTACTCTCTGTAATCAGAGAACAGGGTATTGCAGTGTTTCCTTATTTGGACGATATCTTGGTACTAGCTCAGTCTTCACGTTCTGCAGAATCTCACACAAATCAACTAGTGTTCTTTCTTCGGAAACAAGGTTGGAGGATCAATTTACCAAAAAGTTTAATTCCTCAGACAAGGGTCACCTTTTTAGGCTTCCAGATAGATTCAGTGTCCATGACTCTGTCTCTAACAGACAAGAGACATTTAAAATTGGTTGCAGCCTGTCGGTACCTTCAGTCTCAGTCATTCTCTTCAGTGGCTATGTGCATGGACATTTTAGGTCTCATAACTGCAGCATCGGACGCGATCCCCTTTGCTCGTTTTCACATAAGACCTCTACAGCTTTGTATGCTGAACCAATGGTGCAGGGATTATACAAAGATATCACAATTAATATCCTTAAATCCCAATGTATGACACTCTCTGACATGGTGGATAAATCACCATCGTTTAGTTCAAGGGGCTTCTTTTGTTCGGCAAACCTGGACTGTGATCACAACAGATGTGAGTCTTTCAGGTTGGGGAGCTGTTTGGGGATCTCTGACAGCACAAGGGGTTTGGAAATCTCAAGAGGCGAGATTACTAATAAATATTTTAGAACTCCGTGCAATTCTCAGAGCTCTTCAGTTTTGGCCTCTGTTAAAGAGAGAACCGTTCATTTGTTTTCAGACAGACAATATCACAACGGTGGCATATGTCAATCATCAGGGTGGGACTCACAGTCCCCAAGCTATGAAAGAAGTATCTCGGATACTTGCTTGGGCGGAATCCAGCTCCTGTCTAATCTCTGAGGTGCATATCCCAGGTGTAGACAATTGGGAGGCGGATTATCTCAGCCGTCAGACTTTACATCCAGGGTAGAGGTCTCTCCATCCAGATGTGTTTTCTCAGATTGGTCAGATGTGGGGTCTTCCAGAGATAGATCTCATGGCCTCTCATCTAAACAAGAAACTTCCCAGATGCCTGTCCAGGTCCAGGGATGTTCAGGCGGAAGCAGTGGGTGCGCTGACACTTCCTTGGTGTTATCATCCTGCTTACATTTTCCCGCCTCTAGTTCTCCTTCCAAGAGTGATCTCCAAAATCATCATGGAACAATCATTTGTGTTGCTGGTGAATCCAGCATGGCCACATAGGTTTTGGTATGCGGATCTGGTTCGGATGTCCAGTTGCCAGCCTTGGCCACTTCCGTTAAGGCCAGACCTACTGACTCAAGGTCCGTTTTTCCATCAGGATCTCAAATCATTAAATTTGAAGGTATGGAAATTGAACGCTTAGTACTAAGTCATAGAGGTTTCTCTGACTCAGTGATTAATACTATGTTACAAGCTCATAAATCTTTCTCTAGAAAGATTTATTATAGAGTTTGGAAGACTTACATTTCATGGTGTTCTTCTCATAAATTCTCTTGGCATTCTTTTAGAATTCCTAGAATTTTGCAGTTTCTTCAGGATGGTTTGGATAAGGGCTTGTCTGCAAGTTCCTTGAAGGGACACATCTCTGCTCTTTCTGTTTTATTTCACAGAAAGATTGCTATACTTCCTGATATTCACTGTTTTGTACAGGCTTTATTTTGTATTAAGCCTGTCATTAAATCAATTTCTCTTCCTTGGAGTCTTAATTTGGTTCTGAAGGCTTTACAGGCTCCTCCATTTGAGCCTATGCATTCTCTGGACATTAAACTACTTTCTTGGAAAGTGTTGTTCCTTTTGGCTATCTCTTCTGCTAGAGGAGTTTCTGAGCTATCTGCTCTTTCTTGTGAGTCTCCTTTTCTGATTTTTCATCAGGATAAGGCAGTTTTGCAGACTTCTTTTCAATTTTTACCTAAGGTTGTGAATTCTAACAACATTAATAGAGAAATTGTTGTCCCTTCCTTGTGTCCTAATCCTAAGAATTCTTTGGAAAGATCCTTACATTCTTTGGATGTGGTAAGAGCTTTGAAATATTATGTGGAAGCTACTAAAGATTTCAGGAAGACTTCCAGTCTATTTGTTTTATTTTCTGGTCCTAGAAAAGGTCAGAAGGCTTCTGCTATTTCCTTGGCTTCTTGGTTGAAACTTTTGATTCATCAAGCTTATTTGGAGTCGGGTCAGGCCCTGCCTAAGAGAATTACAGCTCATTCTACTAGATCAGTCTCCACTTCGTGGGCCTTTAAGAATGAAGCTTCATTCAGTTGATCAGATTTGCAAAGCGGCAACTTGGTCCTCTTTGCACACATTTACTAAATTCTACCATTTTGATGTATTTTTTTGGGTTGTGGATTAATTTTTTCAGCGGAAAATGGCTGTTTTTATTTTTATCCCTCCCTCTCTAGTGACTCTTGCGTGGAGTTCCACATCTTGGGTATTGCTATCCCATACGTCACTAGCTCATGGACTCTTGCCAATTACATGAAAGAAAACATAATTTATGTAAGGACTTACCTGATAAATTTATTTCTTTCATATTGGCAAGAGTCCATGAGGCCCACCCTTTTTATGGTGGTTATGATTTTTTGTATAAAGCACAATTATTTTCAAATTTATTTTGTTGATGCTTTCTACTCCTTTCTTTATCACCCCACTGCTTGGCTATTCGTTAAACTGAATTGTGGGTGTGGTGAGGGGTGTATTTATAGGCATTTTGAGGTTTGGGAAACTTTGACCCTCCTGGTAGGATTGTATATCCAATACGTCACTAGCTCATAAACTCTTGCCAATATGAAAGAAATGAATTTATCGGGTAAGTTCTTACATAATTTATGTTTTTGTGGAAAATTGATATTTTGTTCAAATGTTATTTTTTCAGGATGTCTCAGACTGATCCTGCCTCTGATGTTACTGTAGAAACTATGCTGCTTGTACACAATTTCTACCAAAGCTAATTGTGTACAGGTGGAATACAGAGTGTACCTGACAGGAGCACTGAATGAAATTCGCGAAGGACAAAGAGATATTTTAAATGCTCTCAATAATATGTTGCAGGTTTTCCGGGAGGTGCCAAATGCACCATCTGCTCCTGCTCCAATATTCTCCTGGGCCTCCTCCATCTTCTCATCTGCCTCAATCTCCTCCTCAGCCTGGTGATACCTTAACCACTCACAGTACTCCTCCTCCACCTCTTTCCCAAACATCTCCTATGAAAACTCATCGGAGGGGACAGTTGCCCCCCCCCCCCGAGCCTCAGTCTTGTTGGAAGAGGGGAAGGAAGAGGAAGTAATTTTGAATATATTTTTATTTATTTAATGTGTAAAGGATAGGTATGTGATGATGTGGTCTTCTTACACTTGTGGAGCACACTCTGTATTTAATAGGCTTCTATGGGACCGGGTCTATGGAGGCAGATTGTTTGCAGAGTGTGTTTTACAAGTGTGTGGAAACCACATCATCACATGATGTCCTTGTTGATTACATTGATTGGTTTTTGTGATGTGATGTCCAAACTGTTCTCTTAATCTCAAACAAAATGACCATTACAATTATACATGATGGAGTATCACTGTTTTGATGCCAACAACAGAGCTTCAAGGAACAGTCATAACATGAATTATTGTTGGTTAAAAATAAAACCCTTTCTTACGCATTATCAAGTTTTTTTTTTTTTTGTTTTTAATTTTTATTGAGGTCAAGGTTTTGGCATACATATAAAGTGTTACAAAATTGGATGGGTGCAATTCATAAAAAGACAAACAAAGAGAAAATATAAGACAGGATACATCATACAGATTACATATTGAAAAGGCATATATAATAAGCAGAATCTGTTATAACAAAGAGACGCATTATCAAGTTTTGAATAACAAGACTGTTATAGAAATACACGTTTTACTTCTGTGATTCACCTTGTATCTGCAAAATGACCACTTATTTCATTTCTTTTCACAGACCTGCATTTCAGCCAATCAGTGATAACTACACTGCATGAGCTCAATGTTTTCTAGATGAAATACATTAACTAATACCCTCTAGTGCTCAAAATGCATTCAGATTAGATGCACACTTTAAGGTCTAAGAAATGAGCATATGAACCTCCTAGGTTTAGATTTCAACTAAGAACACCAAAAGAACAAAGATAAATTGGGGATAAAAGTTTAATAGAAATTTGAAGAAAATTGCATTTCATATTTAAATCATTAATGTTTTGCTTGACTTGACTGTCCCTTTAAACAAGAACATATGCTAACATATATTAATCCTTAGGGCTTGTTGGTATATCTACACGTACTTGTTAAAACAAGAAAATATTTGAATAGGATAGTAAGCCTAAATGCCATATTTCTTTCGGCGTGTTAAATAAAGTGTATTTTTTTAAAGCTACATTATAGAGTTTGAATTTTTTAAGAAAGACATTTCATTTAGAAGGTTTATGAAAGCAGAAAATTTGCTTACATGATTTTGAGTCTAACATTTTAACAACATTCACACTTACATTCTTTGACTCGTTATATTGTTATCCTTTGCAGAAAGGTTTATCTAGGACTGCTCTGCTGATTGGTGGCTGCTTATACCTACCGATTGTCACTGACTCACCCATGTGTTTACTTAAAATATAGTAGTGTATTGATGCTCATTCAACACATTATACCAAGAGACTGAAGCACATTGGAGAATATAAGATAATTGCAGACCGGGTTAAAAATGTATGTTAAATAAAAATAAAAAAATTCTGGTTTCATGTCCTTTTAAGAGTTACATTAGAAATATATGCTCACAGTACTATATTTGGAGATCAACAATGTGGAAGCCATACATGACACGATACTGAGCATTTACATTAAGAAAAAATATCAGGACATAACATCTAGAATAAGTAGACATCTAATATATTTATCATATGATAAAGGTCAATGCATATTGATTATTTTATTCAAATACAAAAGCGCATCTTTAGGAATTATATATGTAGAAAATTCAATACAACACATTAATTGTTTATTAAAGTGAAAATATTGCTGACAAACATATTAAACAAGATGGAGTATATTCATGGATTTGCCCTTGCCTCAAAATGTATTCTGTATGAAAAAAATATTTCCTTAATTCGTTTCTTCAACGAGACAGCCATCTAAAGATATTTTTGTATTCTTTATCAGCTATGATTCAACAATGTACATGATTGACACAATCCATAATCCAAGAAAGTCATGGTTTTAAACTTGTGTACTCATTCGCAAACGTGGCTTATGTGGAAAATCAAATATTGCGGAAGAACGTAATCCAATCAGACGGATTTTACAGCTTTGCATGTGACGTCTTAAGCAACATGGCGCATCCGAGATCACATAAAAACGTAATCCAATCAAAGGACGCATTTTACAGCTTTGCATGTGACGTCTTAAGCAACATGGCGCATCCGAGATTGCATAAAAAACGTAATCCAATCAAAGGACGGATATTACAGCTTTGCATGTCAATAAGAAACATATTTAAATTTTAAAAACTAGTATGTGCTATATTGTTATATATGAAGTGTGTTTGTTTCATGTAATGCACAGCTTCACATAATGTAACGCTAGATAACAGAATACTGTGATATATGAAATATAATCCATTGTTGGTAATAACTATCTATTTCATTAGAATAGGAAGATTATGAACTATTTATGAAGCAGCAGGGTTTAAATGGACATGAAACCCACATTTTATGTTTCACTATTATGTAAGAGGTTGCAATTTGAACAACCTTTAAAATGTAATTGTATTACTTAAATTTGCTTCTTTTTCTTGTTATCTTTTGATGAAATGTGTTTCGAGATAATCTCAAGAGCAGCAAATAACCTATGTTCTAACTGCTGATTGGTGGCTGCATATATATACCGATTGTCTCACCTATGTGTTCAGTTAGAAACCAGTAGTGCACTGCTGCTCCTTAAAAAAATGATACCAAGAGATTTAAAGGGACAGTCTACACCAGAATTGTTATTGTTTTAAAAGATAATCACTTTATTACCCATTCCCCAGTTTTGCATAACCAACACGTTTATATTAATATACTTGTTTCCTCTGTGATTACCTTGTATCTAAGCCTCTGCAGACTGCCCCCTTATCTCAGTGCTTTTAACAGACATGCAGTTTAGCCAACCAGTACAGACTCCTAAATAACTCCACGGGAGTGAGCACAATGTTATCTATATGACACACATGAACTATTACTGTCTAACTGTGAAAAACTTTCAAAATGCTCTGAGCTAGGAGGCGGTTTTCAACGGTTTAGAAATCAGTTTGAGGCTACCTAGGTTTAGCTTTTGAAAAATACCACCAAGGGAACAAAGCAAATTTGATGATAAAAGTAAATTGGAAAGTTGTTTATAATTGCATGCACTATCTGACTCATGAAAGTTAAATTTTAACTTGACTGTCCCTTTAAGCAAATTTGAGAATTGAAGTAAATTTTAAATTTGTTTAAAATAGTATGTTATACCTAAATGATAAAATAAATTATTTGGTTTCATGTCCCTTTAACTTAGAAAGAATGCTACGAGATACATTATGAAAATGTGGATTTGTTATACATTATATGTTACCTATAGCTCTGGTGACCATCTTTCCGCTTAAAAAGGGACACATGAGAAATACATATGTCAGGGATGTTTTCAGAGCTGTTTAAAGATTTTTATTTAATAAGAACAATGACATATGTATTGATCATATGTGTCAGTTATTAAAGCGGAAATATGGTCAACCTACCTATTGCAATATATTGTTGGATAATTAAATATAATCAATAATAGAAAGATATTAATAATCTAAAATATGAGCATTACACACAGTGATTTCTTTTGTTATACTACTACAATAAGATGTAAATGACATATGGAATAGATGTGCTGTCAACATTCAACTAATAGTCTGTTTTAAACATATTATACTAGTCCTAAAGCCCGTTCACACGGGCCATTTTTTGCAGTACAGCGGTCCCACCTCTTGCGCTCTCTCCCTCCCTCTCTCTTTTGCTCTCTCTCTCCCCCTCTCTTTTTGAGCTTTCTCTCTCCCCCCTCTCTTTTGAGCTCTCTCTCTCCCCCCTCTCTTTTGCGCTCTCTCTCCCCCCTCTATTTTGAGCTCTTTCTCTCCACCCTACTCTTTTGCGCTCTCTCCCCTACTCTTTTGCGCTCTCTCTCCCCCTCTCTTTTGCGCTCACTCTCCCCCCCCCCCTCTCTCTCCCCTCTCTTTTGCACTCTCTCTCCCCCCTCTCCTTTGTGATCTCTCTCCTCTCTTTGGCGCTCTCTCTCCCACCCTTTCTTTGGCGCTCTCTCCCCCTCTCTTTGGTGCTCTCACTCCACCCTCTCTTTTGCGCTCTCTCTCCCCCCTCTCTTTTGCGCTCTTCCCCCTCCTCTTTTGCGCTCTTCCCCCCCCTCTTTTGCGCTCTTCCCCCCCCTCTTTTGCGCTCTCTCTCCCTCCTCTTTTGCGCTCTCTCTCTCCCTCTTTTGCGCTCTCTCTTCCGCCCTCTCTTTTGCTTTCTCTCTCCCCTCTCTCTTTTGCTGTCTCTCCCCCCCTCTCTCTTTTGCTGTCTCTCTCCCCCCCTCTCTCTTTTGCTGTCTCTCTCCCCCCTCTCTCTTTTGCTGTCTCTCTCCCCCCTCTCTCTTTTGCTGTCTCTCTCCCCCTCTCTCTGTTGCTGTCTCTCTCCCCCTCTCTCTGTTGCTGTCTCTCTCCCCCCTCTCTCTGTTGCTGTCTCTCTCCCCCCTCTCTTTTGCGCTCTCTCTCCCCCCTCTCTTTTGCGCTCTCTCTCCCCCTCTCTTTTGCGCTCTCTCTCCCCCCTCTCTTTTGCGCTCTCTCTCCCCCCTCTCTTTTGCGCTCTCTCTCCCCCCTCTCTTTTGCTCTCTCTCTCCCCCCTCTCTTTTGCGCTCTCTCTCCCCCCTCTCTTTTGCGCTCTCTCTCCCCCCTCTCTTTTGCGCTCTCTCTCCCCCCTCTCTTTTGCGCTCTCTCTCCCCCCTCTCTTTTGCGCTCTCTAACCCCCCTTTTTTTTGCGCTCTCTCTCCCCCCTCTCTTTTGCGCTCTCTCACCCCCCTCTCTTTTGCGCTTTCTCACCCCCCTCTCTTTTGCGCTCTCTCTTCCCCCTCTCTTTTGCGCTCTTCCCCCCTCTCTTTTGCTGTCTATCTCCTCTCTCTTTTGCTGTCTCTATCCCCCCTCTCTTTTGTTGTCTCTCTCCCCCTCTCTTTCTACCCCCTCTCTATCTCTCTCCCATCTTCCAACGTGCGACTGCACCAGGCCACGCCCCCTTCACACCAGACCACGCCCCTTTCACGGGGAATCACGTCAGGCCACGCCCCTGGCATGCCCTGGCCAGGCCCCCGTTCACGTCCGGCCATGCCCACTCCTACCGTGGCGCAGATCGGATCACCAGCAGGAGCAGGGACTCAAAGGCCAGGTGTGTTTGTCCTCGTGCTGTCTATACTGCGCATGACAGCTTCGGACAAACACACTTGGCCTTTTATATAATAGGATGTGTATGTTGATGTCAAAAGAAAATAAATACATTAGAAATGCATATCCATAAATTAAGAATTGTGGTCAGCATCACTTAAAGGGACATGAAATGCAAATAATTAAGTTCAGGATTCACAGAGAGGATACTATTTCCATCAACTTCATAATTTACATCGATTATCTCATTAGTTTAATAATCTTGTGATCATTTGTTAAAAGGTGCATCAATTCACTAATGGTTTCTAAATGAACACATGGATGAGCCAATAACAACCAATATATATATGCAACCAACAATCAACATCTCGAAACTAGGTTCTCTGCTACTCATGATCTTGCAAAGATAAATATTTCAGCAAAGTATATCAAGAAAATGAAGCTAATTAAATAATAGATGTAAATATGAAAGTTTATAAAAAATTGTATTATGTATCTGAATTATGAAAGACCATTTTTTGGTTTCATGTCCCTTTAAAGATTAACAACATAAAATATATTTTTTAATAAATGACATGAACAAATAAAGAAGAAAAATAACATTAATGACATTCTTTTCATTATGATAAATATGATATAGGAATGTCATAAAACATAAAGAAATAAGATAACTTTAAAACAAGTCATAATGAGAAATCAGCCCCATTGGTTCCATCTGACAAGGTGACATAGTGCATCACAGTCCATGGAGGGAGTTGACAAGGCAAAACAAAGGCCAACATAGCCCTTAGTATAAATCTGACAAGGTGAAATAGTGCAACGGGCACAACAAAAACTAGAAAATTGGCCAAATGGCAACAAATATCAACAAGAAAAAAAACAAAAACATAACATGTGGATGGAAGATTCATATCTGCTCCCGCGGATCAGCACTGGATCCTCCACTTACTGGGGAATCAGAATCACCTTCATCGTCCTGAGCCCCTCCAGCTGCGGCTTCATGCATTGCCTCAAGCCGTATTATTTGGGCTAGTGTGATGCGATGAAGCCGCTGCTGGCTAAACACTATCAATCTTTAAAAAAAAAATATTTTTTGTTTTTGATACTGTGAAAATGGCGGTGATAACAAATACAAAATATTGGCATATATACATTTTATATATCCAACATCTAGGCAATATCATTTAGATATTAGAAAATCAGGATGTTGATTTCATGAAATGTAAATTGTAAACATTTACATAAATTAAATAAATAAAAGTTTAATAAATACAATTTCCTCTTCAAAATCAATTGATGTATAATTAGATCAGTATAATGTCCCTTTAAGAATGTATGTTCTAATGTTGATTCATAATGATACTTACATCGGTGGCTGGGAAGGAGGACACAACACCCTGGACAATGAAGGTTTGGGATTAGAGTAAAGGTGTTGATGAGGAGGAATGGGGCGAGGTGAGGGATTAGGTTGCCGCTGCAATGGAGTCTGTACATCTGGGGAGTCAGGGGCCTGGGGAGTTGGTGGCTGTGCAGGTGGAGCCAAATGGAGAGAGCGGCAAGTGAGGGCAAGGATTCTTTTTTTTGAAGGGACAGGGAAGAACGGGAAGGGCCGGGAGCGGGTTCAGTTTGGGAAGGGCCGGGAGTGGATTCTGGCTGTGGCGGGGGGGCGGTAGGGGCTTCTGGCTGGGAAGCGGCGGGGGAGCTTCTGGCTGGGAAGGGGCAGGAGGGGCTTCTGGCTTGAAAGGGGCGGGGGGGGGGGTTTCTGGATGGGATGGGGCGGGAGGCTGATGTCCAGAAGTGGAAGTTCTATATAACAATTCTATAAATACATATATGGGGCCCCATCCGATATGCAGCGTCGCCCGCAAAAGCCGGCAACGCCGTTTTTTGCGCGGGTTTGGTATCCTATATACAGAGCCGCATAAAAATGCGGCGCGTATATTTCACCCGTCGGACGTAGTTTTTTCACCCATAGACTAACATATAAATGACGCGCAATTTGGTATCCAATATCCAGCGCAGGGCCTTACGTGGCGAAAATGGAGAAATGGGAGCACCGTAACTCCCTAAAATGCCTTCCAAAAAAAAAACTAACACCTAACGCATACGCAATGTCTATCTACCTGTCAACCGCAATCCCCCACCGCAACTCTAATAAACTGTATTAACCCCTAAGCCGCCACTCCCGGAGCCCACCGCCACCTACATTATATGTATTAACCCCTAAACCACCGCTCCCGTACCCCGCCGCACCTAAATAAAGTGTTTAACCCCTAAACCGCCGCTCCCGGACCCCGCCGCCACCTACATTAAATTTATTAACCCCTAATCTGACCCCCCTACACCGCCGCCACCTACATTACATTTATTACCCCCTAAACCTAAGTCTAACCCTAACACCCCCCTAACTTAATTATTATTTAAACAAATCTAAATAATATTACTATTATTAACTAAAGTATTCCTATTTAAAACTAAATACTTACCTATAAAATAAACCCTAAGATAGCTACAAAATAATTAATAATTACATTGTAGCTATTTTAGGATTTATTTTTATTTTACCGGCAACTTTGTATTTATTTTAACTAGGTACAATAGCTATTAAATAGTTAATAACTATTTAATAGCTACCTAGTTAAAATAATTACAAAATTACCTGTAAAATAAATCCTAACCTAAGTTACAAATACAGCTAACACTACATTATCAATAAATTAATTAAATAAATTAACTACAATTATCTAAAATAAAATACAATTAAATAAACTAAACTATAGTACAAAAACAAACACTAAATTACAAAAAATAAAAAATATTACAAGAAGTTTAAACTAATTACACCTAATCTAAGCCCCCTAATAAAATAAAAAAGCCCCCCAAAATAATAAAATGCCCTACCCTATACTAAATTAAAAATAGCCCTTAAAAGGGCCTTTTGCCCCAAAGTAATTGGCTCTTTTACCTGTAAAAAAAAGAACAATCCCCGCCAAGATTACAACCCACCACCAACACACCCCTACTCTAAAACCCACCCGGTCCCCCCTTAAAAAAAACTTAACACTACCCCATTGAAGATCACCCTACCTTGAGCCGTCTTCACCCAGCCAGGCCGAAGTCTTCATCCGATCGAGGCAGAAGAGGTCCTCCATCCGGCAGAAGTCTTCATCCAAGCGGCATCTTCTATCTTCATCCTTCCGGCGAGGAGCGGCTCCATCTTGAAGACATCTGACGCGAAGCATCCTTCCTGCACGACCACTACCCGACTACCGATTAAGGCAGGAAAAATCCGATTGGTTGATTTAATCAGCCAATAGAATGCGAGGTCAATTCTATTGGATGATCCAATCAGATTGAACTTCAATCCAATTGGCTGATTAAATCAACCAATCAGATTTTTCCTACCTTAATTCCGATTGGCTGATAGAATCCTATCAGCCAATCGGAATTCGAGGGACGCCATCTTGGATGACGTCATTTAAAGGACCAGCCATTCGTCGGGTAGTCATAATGCAGGAAGGATGCTCCGCGTCGGATGTCTTCAAGATGGAGCCGCTCCTCACCGGAAGGATGAAGACTTCTGCCGGATGGAGGACCTCTTCTGCCCCGATCGGATGAAGACTTCTGCCTGGCTGCAGGACCACTTGTGCCCGGATCGAATGAAGACTTCGGCCTGGCTGGGTGAAGACGGCTCAAGGTAGGGTGATCTTCAATGGGGTAGTGTTAGGTTTTTTTAAGGGGGGATCAGGTGGGTTTTAGAGGAGGGGTGTGTGGGTTGTAATGTTGTGGGGGGATTGTTCTTTTTTTTACAGGTAAAAGAGCTGATTACTTTGGAGCAATGCCCCGCAAAAGGCCCTTTTAAGGGCTATTTTTAATTTAGTATAGGGTAGGGCATTTTATTATTTTGGGGGGCTTTTTTATTTTATTAGGGGGCTTAGATTAGGTGTAATTAGTTTAAACTTCTTGTAATATTTTTTTATTTTTTGTAATTTAGTGGGGGGGGGTTGTACTATAGTTTAGTTTATTTAATTGTATTTTATTTTAGATAATTGTAGTTAATTTATTTAATTAATTTATTGATAGTGTAGTGTTAGGTGTATTTGTAACTTAGGTTAGGATTTATTTAACAGGTGATTTTGTAATTATTTTAACTAGGTAGCTATTAAATAGTTATTAACTATTTTAATAGCTATTGTACCTAGTTAAAATAAATACAAAGTTGCCTGTAAAATAAAAATAGATCCTAAAATAGCTACAATGTAATTATTAATTATATTGTAGCTATCTTAGGGTTTATTTTATAGGTAAGAATTTAGTTTTAAATAGGAATAATTTAGTTAATAATAGTAATATTATTTAAATTTATTTAAATAATAATTAAGTTAGGGGGGTGTTAGGGTTAGACTTAGGTTTATAGGGTAATAAATTTAATGTAGGTGGCGGCGGTGTAGGGGGGTCAGATTAGAGGTTAATATATTTATTGTAGGTGGCGGCTGTGTAGGGGGGTCTGATTATGGGTTATTAAATTTAATGTAGGTGGCGGCGGGGTTCGGGAGCGGCTGTTTAGGGGTTAATACATATAATGTAGGTGGTGGTGGGCTCCGGGAGTAGCGGTTTAGGGGTTAAAACGAGGATAGGTTTATTGCGGTGTGGGCTATGGCGGTTTAGGGGTTAATAATTAGGCTTATTGCGTTGTGGGGGGTTGTCGGTCTATACATTTATTATTAGGAGTGAGAGGGGGATTGCGGATATAGGGTTATACGTATCGGGCTGATTTTTGGGAGGCGTTTTAGACAGTTACGGGAGATTTATTATTTTTGTTCGTTTTTTTTAGGCGCAGGCAGTTCCTAAAGTGCTGTAAATCACTGGCGACTCCAGAAATTTGTAGTTACGCTCATTTCTGGACATCGCTAGTTTATCCGACTTACGGCACTTTAGCAACTGCCGGCGGGGTATATGTAATACCCCGATGTGCAAGGTGAAACTAAGGGTGGCGCGGGTTCCCTCGCTTGCGCCGAAAACTACGCCGTATATCGGATCGCGCCCATGATATGAAAATATTATTATCTTGAAAGAAATCAAGATTCAACATTATTTAAAATCTGGATTCTTGTTCTCATAAAATATTTAGACAAAGTCACAATAATGACTATGTTTTAAGTTATTGATTGATTTGAATCAAATATAATTAATAATAAGATTTAATAGATCCTTTAAACTGACTGTTCACTGTTATTTTTCATGTAACATTTCATAAATACATTACAAATCATATTTTTTAGAAGTCAACATTATGAGCTAATCTTTATGATTTTAAAATATATTTATCTTTTGGATAATATTTTGGTACGCATGTATGCATTTGAGATTGAAATGCAAGAGAGTTCTTTTAGAAACATGCCCGTGGATTGATTTTTTTAAATCCAACAATTGAATAATATGGGAGTGTGTAATATGTTCAAATCTAAATGGCCACTCCACCTAGCCTTTGAAACCAGGTAAACACTTATTTACATATATATTTTGGTGATTGCCTTTGTAATCTAAAATGGAATAATTTGAAACTTGATGGTTCAATCAATTACTTTTCAGAATATATACACGGTAGATACTACCGTTCATATTAAATATTAAGAATATAATTTTATCTATCTGACATTACATTTTCAGAGTATGTTTTGTGAATATCTCTTTTACATTAGGATTAAATGTATGTCATCCCAATATCAATACATACATTCAGAAATGCATGCTTTAGTTTTAAGGAATATTGTTTGTTTGATTGAAATAGACAGTTTACACATAAATCTTTTTAAAATCCCTTTACATATCATACATCATGAAATTAAATCAAGGAATTTCAACACTATGTTTTATGTTTTCTTAGAAGTGGCTTAGAAGTTCAAAACAATGATGACATAATGATATGGTCTGCATCTAGGCACTCAGATGAATAGCAATGGCTGTCTATACAATCAGAAGATGATTATTGTAGTTTTGCATGTAATATGCATGTGACATCATGATGTCATTAATGACAAATCATACATAAATTTTAAACAAAATAAAAACATATGTTCATGCTGCATGATATAGAAAGTGGGGCAGTAGTGTATTTGAAAATAATTGAATAATATATTTGAAAGGTACAAAGCTGTAGACTTTATTTTTCATCAATAGTATGATTTAGAAACAATGCACGTTATATTTGGGTGACCATATTCCCGCTTTAAAAATGGACACATATGAAAAATACATAGGTCAGGGTTCTTATACAAAACATTTCTTGAAACAGCCTTGAAAACAGCCCTGACCTATGTATTTTTCATATGTGTCCCTTTTTAAAGCGGCAATATGGTCAACCTACGTTATATACATGTTATAAATATTTGACGTACCATCAGACTCTAAGGGAGCCACTTCCTCCTCCATCTCACATTTTACATCAATCTCTGTAAAACATAATATGTTGTGTACACGTTAAAAACAAATATTATAACATGTGTTACTGGTGCTCAAGGACACACATCAATGTTGCATTAAAGAGATTCTAAACCAAAGTTATGAATTACATCATTTTTATGGAGCATACAAATTAAATAAGATTTATAATTATCGATGAATAATAATGTATTTTGAAAATATTCACAAAAGCAGAGTACGTGGAACATTTATGAGTTCTCATGTGTGTATCGCTTGATGATTGTTGTCTAAATTTATACAAAATATAAACATGTGCTAGCCATGTTCTGAAGCACAAAGGTGTAGACTAAGAAGCTTTGAGATCTTAATATTAAACATATATATATATATATATATATATAATTAGAGGAGTACATTATACATTTTATTTAAATGAAATGCTTCATCAGAATCATGATCAGAATATTTATGAAAAAGACACCTTCAATGACATATGAATGAGTCAGTGGACTTACCAGAACCCTGCAAAGGCAGGTCACCATCAGTGCAGGATCCCTCTGTGCTTGTCACAATAACTAGTTCTAACTATTAATGATATTAAAAAATATTAGTGAACACAGTTTGGACATCACTAAATCACATTAGTCTAAAATATTCTAAATAATATTTTTAGAAATGTGAAGACTAGAGCACTAATATGAACAAAAAAATTATAAGTTCATCAAGGTGATTGTAAAGAAAGTGATGTCTTTCACATATGTTGGATTTCTTACTATATTAGACAGCCAATTCTTATCATATTAATTGATGGCATATCTAAATATAACTATTGTTCCCTGTTTTAAAAATAACAGACAGACACACAACACTTTGAATAACAACTGGTGACAACTAGAGCCTAATCCATGTGGCACATAGATCCATTTGTGCAATGTACAGTAATCTGTTTTAGGACACAACACATATCAATCACAATGCAAGACCTAAGATATATTTAAAACTATGTCATCATTGTTTCATCAAAACAGTGTAAGGATTAATGAAGATATTTTGCAATTATATTAAAAATAAATATCTTTATTTGACAATGTCACTGTTAATGAATTGTCTAGTCCATATGTTGATGTAATGAATGGGATAGAGCAAGCAATTACAGTCAAATATATAATTTCATGCTATCATCAAGAATATTTCATTATCCTTCTCTCTTAAAGGGACATGAAACTCCAAATTTGTAATTTTATTATTTTTCATGATTCAAATACAGCATGTGATTTTAAACAGCTTTACAATCTACTTATTTTATCTAATTTGCTTCATTGTCTTTGAATCTTTTTTTTAAAGGAGCAACTATGCACTACTGGGAGTTATCTGAAGACATCTGTTGAACCAATGAAAATAGGCAATTTTAAACATCAACCAATCAGCAGGTTACTCCCAGTAATGCATTGCTGCTTCTGAGCCTACCTAGATATGTTTTTCAACTAAGGATACCAACAGACTGAAGCAATTTAGATAATAGAAGCAAATTGGAAAGTTGTTTAAAATCACATGTTGTGTTTAAATCATAAAAGAAAAATGTTGGTTTTCATGTCCCTTTAATGATAAGAAGAAAATATCAAAGCATATGAGATGTATATTTATGTAATCTGCACATGTGTAAAAATGTGTTAGTGTTGTCTAAATGTAGCCAACAACTGTCAAGCACTACCCAGGGGCAGAATACAAAATGGCCATGACCCTAAGATTACATTAAAATGAAGATATCAAGAATTGACGGAATATCTTCAAATACTCATAAATTGAAATTTGTATTACAATGGAATCCTAACTCTGATTTGTGATTCTTATTTTAAAATAAAAATAAAATTGAATTAGAGTATCCATATTAATATAGATCAATGTGAATGGATTAGGTAATGTTATGTCCAAGTTTGTAAGACAAAGGTAAATTATAATGAGACATACTGTACTCTGACAAACACATGCTCGAGGTTCCAGCACCAACATCCATATCTGTAAAATATTCAATCAGGATTGGATATCATTAATACAAATCAGGCCATGGACACGAACAATCAGATATTATTTTTCAAATTGTCAAAGTAAAATAACATTTGTATTCACGTGAGTTCATTGTTTAAAAAAAAAATGTAAATAAAGAGATCATGTATTCTTATTTACAATCTTTTATGTTGTCGACTGTCGCTTTGAGTAATTTTTTGTCTTCTTGCATTGTCATCAATTGTTAGACATTGTTCAATTTTTATTTTGATATTGCTGGTATAGCTTTTCTAATGTAGAAGATACTGTATTCTTCACATATATACTAGTTAACGTATACATTTGACCAACATGTCTTAAGTAATGCCACTGTTACAGCAAACACATATTAACGTCTCTGGGCAATTATATCTTTCGTGATCATTGCACAATTATTAAAAGCGTAATTGTGCATCCATGATTCTGAATTGATTTGGATATAGTAGTGTGATGAGTATAATTTCTAAAGATTTCAAATATAATTGCAATTGGGTGTATTACGATATTCAAATAGGAAATTTTTAAAGATTGAATAATACCAATTAATATTTATAACTTTTGTATGATTTGATATTGAATGTATGAAACGGCGGATGATAGGGATTTCACGGATGCGCAATTTAATTTTAGCTCTGTGACGAATATTCTGGAGAGGGCAAAAAAAAAACATTCCTATTTCATGTGTGACAAATCTAAATTCAGATATCTAAACATCATATGTAACGTGTGTTGTGAGATCTATATAGGTTGAATATATGACTATATACACATTGCTTAAATATATACTAAAATATGAATATATTATATGAAGTTTGTTATTTACCTTGTTCGGATTCTCTCCTTCCTTCTCCCAGGTCACTGATTGGAGAAGCTGCTGCACTGGGCTCCGGGTCTTGAGTGTCAGAGCCAGCAGCTGGGGATTGAGAAGAAGTCGAGGAGCGTGCGGATGCAAATCTGCCGGGGAAACGGAGATTGAGAAGGGTGCATAAAGTCTCCTCATGAGCTTGCAGGAAAAGTTTCCGTGGGGGTGGATCCTGCTTTCCATCCCTCCGACAGGCTTTTACCCACTCCTTTATGAGGCAGACTTTCTTGCGAAGCCGCAACCTCATATCCCTGAATCTCTGCATGATTTGCTCCGTGGTTCTCTGGATGTTACACACCGATTTTAAATCTTGGGTGATATATACCCAGAGGGCCCTCCTAATACTCAGCTTCATCGACTTCTTCTTATTCCCAAACAGCTGCGGATAAAACTACCGACCTTGTCGACCAGTGCAGCACTTTCCGCCTGTGTGAACCTGGGAGACGTCATGCCTGCCGAGATTGATTTTAAAATATAATATAAGTACACCATCAGGCATTAGAGAACTGACAAAAGTGGAACGTGTAATGGACTTTTATATGGGGAAGTAAATATGAGTTATACCATGGGACATGGTATCTGTACACCTGATTGGATAAAATAATGTAATTTTGTTAGCATGTCTGTGAGGCCATACTGACTCAAGTTATGTTTGTATGATGAACTCTGATTGGCCATTCCTTAATGTTCATGGATTCATATCTTTGAAACTTCCATACACATACCTCCTGGGGGTGCTGTTACTACATTTGGCATGTAGACTTATTTCTAATTTATGAGACTGTTATGCATGTGTGTGATGCATATATAATATACGTAATCCGTTAAATCTTAATATAATATTTACATTTGAACTCAAGTTTATTTTTACTCACGATAGTAAATATAATCCAGTCATATTAGTAAATGTTTTTACACATTTTGATGTTTAATATTGATCAGGTTATTTAATAAAAATATATTTTATTCTAAAAAGTAAACATTGTATGTATTCATTGTTTATTAAACAAATATTGTGACTCATTGTGAAGTATTGACATTGCTCTATTGAATGTATTTACAATCCCAACAATGCACATCGATTGTGTGCTAGAGCGTGAAATTAGAATAGAAATTTTAAAGATGTGAATCTCGTGTTGCAAGATACGTTTACCACACTATATTGCAAAAATTTTGAAATGCGTAATTATTATTTATAATGGACGTAACTTGGATTAAAATGTTTTATATTTTTAATTTTAAAATCAACGTTTGTTCATTATTATTAAAATAAAATCGAACTTGTATTGGTCTGAACTGCTCACATATATTTATTTTTGCAACAGTGTCTTTATTTTTAAAGGGACATTACACCCAAATATTTTCTTTCATGATCCAGATAGAGAATACAGTTTTAAACAACATTAAAATGTAACTATCTATTTAGCTTAATTCTTTAGATATCCTTTACAAAAGAAATAGCAATGCACATGGTTGAGCCAATAGCACAAGGCATCTTTGTGCAGCCACAATCAAGCAGCTACTGAGCATATCTAGATATGTTTTGAAAGGAAATGATATCAAAAGAATGAAGGTAATTAGATAATAGAAGTACATTTGAATGTTTAAAATTATATTTTCAATAAAACGTTTTTGGATTAATGTCCCTTTAGGGAGCTGATATGCAATATTTAAATTTATCTAAAGACATCTGTCTAAACATTATAAAAATGCATTGTTGCCCACCCACACATAATAGATATTTCCCAGTAATGCTTTGCTGATCATAAGACTAATCATCTCGTTTGTGCAAACTTAGGATAACATGAGAATAAACCATATGTGATTATTAAACTCCATTTTTATTTTAGATAAAAATCTTCTATGTCTGAATCATGGAAGATTAGATTATTTTGTCATTTCCCTTTCAATAAAAATGAAATAAGCCATCACCAGCTCTAAACTAAAACTAAATTTATTTTTTAAATATGCAGTCATGTGTGAATATGAAAAATATATTTAAATATATGATTTTTTAGATATAAAAGGGATAGTAAACAAAAAAGATACTTACTTTAATACACTACTAATTATTGCATATTCGATCCTGTTATATGAATATACGTTTGACCTGTGTGAGAACCTTCGCCTAGATTACGAGTTTTGCGGTAAGGTGAAAAAGCAGCGTTAACGGGTCCTAACGTTGCTTTTTTACGCCCGCTGGTATTACGAGTCTTGCAGGTATAGGTGTACCGCACACTTTTTTGGCCTTACCGCAAACCGACTTACGTAAAGTTCGTAAACCCTTTTTTCTATGGGACTTCCATGGCGCTGGTATTACAAGTTTGTCCTGGGACGCCAAAAAGTGAGCGGTACAGCCTCTACCGACAAGATTCAATATAACAATATAACAATATAACTAATAGTTACATTGTATCTAGCTTAGGGTTTATTTTTATTTTACAGGCAAGTTTGTATTTATTTTAACTAGGTAGAATAGTTATTAAATAGTTATTAACTATTTAATAACTACCTAGCTAAAATAAATACAAATTGACCTGTAAAATAAAACCTAACCTATGTTACAATAACACCTAACACTACCCTACAATTAAATCAATTCCCTACATTAAATACAATTAAATAAATTAAATTAAATTAGCTAAATCACAAAAAAACACTAAATTACAGAAAATAAAAAACAAATTACAAGATATTTAAACTAATTACACCTAATCTAATAGCCCTATCAAAATAAAAAAAGCCCCCCCCCAAAAAAAACCTAGCCTAAACTAAACTTGACAGTAAACAAAAAAGATACTTACTTTAATACACTACTAATTATTGCATATTCGATCCTGTTATATGAATATACGTTTGACCTGTGTGAGAACCTTCGCCTAGATTACGAGTTTTGCGGTAAGGTGAAAAAGCAGCGTTAACGGGTCCTAACGCTGCTTTTTTACGCCCGCTGGTAAAACGAGTCTTGCAGGTATAGGTGTACCGCACACTTTTTTGGCCTTACCGCAAACCGACTTACGTAAAGTTCGTAAACCCTTTTTTCTATGGGACTTCCATGGCGCTGGTATTACAAGTTTGTCCTGGGACGCCAAAAAGTGAGCGGTACAGCCTCTACCGACAAGATTCCTAACACATTTTAAAGTGAGTAGTTATGAGTTTTACACTACAACGCTGTAGAATAAAACTCATAACTAAAGTGCTAAAAAGTACACTAACACCCATAAACTACCTATTAACCCCTAAACCGAAGCCCTCCCGCATCACAAACACTATAATACAATTTTTAACCCCCAATCTGCCACTTCGGACATCGCCGCCACTAGAATAAACATATTAACCCCTAAACCGCCGCACTCCCGCCTCACAAACACTAGTTAAATATTATTAACCCCTATTCTGCCACCCCTAACATCGCTGCCACCTACATTATACTTATTAACCCCTAATCTTCCGCTCTGGACATCGCCGCAACCTACATTATATTTATTAACCACTAATCTGCTGCCCCCAACATCGCCGCCACCTACCTACATTTATTAGCCCCAAATCTGCCGTCCCCAACGTCGCCGCCACTATTTTAAATTTATTAACCCTTTATTAACCCTTTAAAGTCTAACCCTAGCACCCCCTAACTTAAATATAATTTAAATAAATCTAAATAAAATTACTATCATTAACTAAATTATTCCTATTTAAAACTAAATACCTATAAAATAAACCCTAAGCTAGCTACAATATAACAATATAACTAATAGTTACATTGTATCTAGCTTAGGGTTTATTTTTATTTTACAGGCAAGTTTGTATTTATTTTAACTAGGTAGAATAGTTATTAAATAGTTATTAACTATTTAATAACTACCTAGCTAAAATAAATACAAATTGACCTGTAAAATAAAACCTAACCTATGTTACAATAACACCTAACACTACCCTACATTCCCTACATTAAATACAATTAAATAAATTAAATTAAATTAGCTAAATCACAAAAAAACACTAAATTACAGAAAATAAAAAACAAATTACAAGATCTTTAAACTAATTACACCTAATCTAATAGCCCTATCAAAATAAAAAAAGCCCCCCCCAAAAAAAAACCTAGCCTAAACTAAACTATCAATAGCCCTTAAAGAGCCTTTTGCAGGGCATTGCCCCAAAGAAATAATCTCTTTTACTTGTAAAAAAAAAATACAAATAACCCCCCAACAGTAAAACCCACTGCCCACACAACCAACCCCCCAAATAAAAGTCTAAAAACTAAGCTCCCCATTGCCCTGAAAAGGGCATTTGGATGGGCATTGTCCTTAAAAGGGCATTTAGCTCTATTGCTGCGTAAAGCCATAACCTAAAAAATAAACCCACCCAATACACCCTTAAGAAATCCTAACACTAACCCCCGAAGATTCACTTACCGGTCTTCATCCAAGCGGCAAGATATCCTCAACGAAGCCGGCAAAAGTGGTCCTCCAGACGGGCAGAAGTGGTCCTCCAGATGGGCAGAAGAGTCGGTATCTTCTATCTTCATTCTTCCGATGCGGAGCGGCTCCATCTTCAAGACATCCGGCACGGAGCATCCTCTTCAATCAACGTCTTCTTCGGAATTAATATCTCTTTAAGTGACGTCATCCAAGATGGCTTCGCTTAGATTTCCGATTGGCTGATAGAATTCTATCAGCCAATCGGAATTAAGGTAGAAAAAATCCTGAGCTTAATCCTATTGATTGGATCAACCAATAGGATTGAAGTTCAATCCTATTGGCTGATTGCATCAGCCAATAGGATTTTTTCTACCTTAATTCCGATTGGCTGATAAAATTCTAGACTTAGGTTTAGGGGTTAATACATTTAGAATAGTGGCGGCAGATTAGGGGTTAATAAATGTAGGTAGGTTGCGGCGACATTGGGGGAGGGAGATTATGGTTTAATAAATATAATGTAGGTGTCGGCGATGTTGGGTGCAGTAGATTAGTGGTTAATAAGTATAATGTAGGTGGCGGCGATGTCCGGAGTGGCAAATTAGGGGTTAATAAGTATAATGTAGATGTCAGCGATGTAGGGGGTGGCAGATTAGGGGTGTTTAGACTCGGAGTTTATGTTAGGGTGTTAGGTGTAAACATAAAATGTTTTTCCCCATAGGAATCAATGGGGCTGTGTTACTGAGTTTTACGCTGCTTTTTGTCAGGTGTTAGACTTTTTCTCAGCTGGCTCTCCCCATTGATGTCTATGGGGAAATCACTGCTGACTTAAGCAGCACTGGTATTGGAGTGTGGTATGGAGCTCAATTTTGCTCTACGCTCACTTCTTGTCTTTTAACGCCGGGTTTGAAAAAACCTGTAATACCAGTGCTGCAGGTAAGTGAGCGGTGAGAAAAAACTACATGTTAGCACCACACAGCTCATAACGCAAGATTCGTAATCTAGCCGCTTGTTTGTAAAATGTCCACTTATCTCCATCCTTTGATGGAGCTTTTAAATGCTTCAGTGCAGACTCTATAATATTTTGAGAAATGAATGTGTTTACAATTCCTTATTTTATTATCAGCAGAGTACATAATGCATGAAATGAAATTGTTCATGTTGGTCTATTAATTATTATTGGAAAGCGAAAACCACAAATATGTGTATTAGCTTGGATAGATAGTCTGATCTCCTAACACCTAACTTTATCACATTTTTAGACATATAAATAGTTATTATATCTGCCAAACAATCAACTTAAAAAAATGTGTAATTTGTATTACCTTATGTATTATAAGCCCCACTGTGAGTGAAATATCTTACAATGGCTATATTTATCCAGCTTTGCCTTAAGGACAAAACCATTAGGAATAGCTGGAGATAACATTTGAGAAATAAACTAAATTAAAATCAAGGGTAACAGAAATACTTATAGAAATTTGATACACTCCAACAGGTAAAGAGTATAATTGTGAGCAATTATATTTTGATATATCTATAGTTAACTGACCCTTCAAATGACTCCACTAGAGTGAAAAGTCATCAATATGGCATACAATAACTAGCTTGGTATAAATGTGAAATTAACTTACTTTAAAGATAATTTAATCTACCTAGATTGCCTTTCAAATAATGAAACCATAATAAATAACCTATATTTATTTTAAGAATATTTTTTGGTACCTAAGAAAGATTATAGATATTAGAATGTAAATATAACATTAAACTACACTATCACTTTAATGTAACAAGTTAAACACTTTCATGTCTTAAAAGTGAAATGAGCAAAGTTGTTATGTATAATTTATACTGCATATCCTCGTCATAAACATTTTATGATTTTGACATCTCTAAATCACACAACCAAATCATAGATGGCTGTATCTAACTCCACCTTAACTTTTGTAAGATACTTGACTTTAACATTATCTGTTTAAGCTGTGTTGATATTTTTTTCATTCAATAAATTAATCAAAATTAGTATATTTGATATCAAGCATGTGCTTGTAAAATAGATACTTTAACAGTCATGGGACTAATATTTTGTTTACATGTCATAATATTAGATGGATGTATTTCTTCTTATCTTACTGGGATAGAGATATGTATCAAATATCTGCACATTTAAGCTAGGACATGCTACATATGCGTTTTTCGCATAAACTAGACATTTGCTGAAAGAGAAATAAATGGTTAAATCGCATCCTATAGCTAAACATTTAAGCTATGACCTGCTACATATCTGTTTGGAGCTAAAACTAGACATTTACTGAAAGAGAAATACATGGTTAACTTGCATCCTATATCTGCACATTTAAGCTAGGACATGCTACATATGCATTTTTTGCAAAAACTAGACATTTGCTGAAAGAGAAATAAATGGTTAAATCGCATCCTATAGCTGCACATTTAAGCTATGACCTGCTACATATCTGTTTGGAGCTAAAACTAGACATTTGCTGAAAGAGACAAATAAATGGTTAAAGCGCATTGCATAGGAATCAATGGGGCTGCATTAGGAGCTGAACGCTGCTTTTTTGCAGGTGTTAGGTTTTTTTTTTTCAGCCGGATCTCCCCCATTGATTCCTATGGGGAAATCGTGCACAAGCACGTTTATCCAGCTCACCGCTACCGTAAGCAGCGCTGGAATTGAGGTGAGATGTGGAGCTAAATTTTGCTCTCCGCTCACTTTTTAGAGGTTAACGCCGGGTTGAAAAAAACCCGTAATACCAGCGTTGTCTGTAGGTGAGCGGTGAGCTGAAACTGCTCGTTAGCACTGCAAGCCTTACCGACAAAAACTCGTAATCTAGCCGTTAGTGTTTTTAGGTAAAAGTCCCTAAAAGTGGGGCTATTTCTTCTCTTGCCGAATGTACTTCTATTCTATGGAAGATATTTCTTCTTTTAAGGATCTTTTAAATAGGAAGTTTGTTTCCTATCTTATAAGAAAAAAAAAGGGAAAAAGGCGCACAAGGCCAAACTCAAGTGAAGATTTTTTATTACAGGTGAATACACGCATATAAGTAAAACACTTACAAGATTCGCAAGTGGTTAAAACATATCAAGTTGAGCACTGTGTTTACACAGCTGCTAGGTCCTCCACACCAGGCTTAGATGGAAAACGGCAGGCACGGTGTCCAGAACCCCTGCACTGGCTGCCGTGTGAGTGGAAAGTCTAAACAGCTGATCAGTCACTTGCTCCTGTGTAGCCTAACGCGTTTCCCCCGATCTACAGTCGGGCTTCTTCATGAGGCAGTTTAAACAGTGAACACGCTCAGCATTGTGCCTTTTCCATTTAAAAGGGGGATGACCAATCACCGCAAGAGGGTGCGTTTTGTAGCCAATCCTATACATAGGTGTGTCTGTTGCTTCGTATGCAAACTATATACAAGCAAGAGAGATATTGAAGACTGTAGAAATAAGGTTTATACATATAAGAACCATAAGGAGCAGGCTGATATTTCCAAACACCCAGAAGAGAAAAACACACAAAAATTGGAACCTAAACCGGCTACACCTGGAGTTCCCCATAAGAAGGAATATATAAAATATCCCAATAAGAATAAAATATATAATAGTAATTATAAGGGACCTAAAAATTACAATATTGGTTATAATCACCATACTAATTACAATAGACAACAAACTTATTACCATAAAAATGATGGAGAATACAATATTAATGATAAACCCCGCATAATCAAAATAAAAAACAAGAACCATCTAATCAGCATCTACAATGGAGGCGGAGAAATAGCGTTAGGGAAAATGTGAATACTAGTTATCACCATAATCCACAAGTCCCTGTTAATAATAGATATGGGGTGTTAGAGCAAAATTCTAATCAACATAATCAAAAAATAAAAACTGGGAGATATGCGGGGCTAAACCCAAGGTAACACAGGAGCCTCAGCATTTTTTAGGGGTAGAACAGGTAAGATATCACAAACCATTACAACTAGACAGAACAAGACAAAGAAACAAGACAAAGAAAAAGGTCTTTAGAAAGAGAAGAAGAGGAAATAGAGCAGGAAAACGTATACAGGCAAACAGGGAGAACAAGGAGAGAATAAGTAAAGCTAAAAAGGATATTTTTAACCTAGCAGAAATAGATCTGGACAATAATGATATTAAACTTTTACAAAAAGGTCTTAACTTTGCACCAAAATCAAAACCAAATAAATTCGAAATGTTTGTAGATATACACAAATATGTTAGAAAACTAACATTAAAAAGGTATTTCCTTAAGAATCCTGTGAATAGAGGTATTTATAATCAGCCATATCGCGAGTCCACAGATTTAGGGTTATTAGATATATTAAAGGAACTTGAAAATAAAGATCAAGTAGATCAACAAAGTACAAATAACCTAAGGGAGGAGGCTTTAGATGAATACATAGACACATTAGAAATCTCTCAACATCTAACCGACCAGAAATACAACATTCTAAATTTAAAGCAAAATCCACATTCGACCCTAAAGGTTTTCAGGGAGATCAGATATCAATGTTCAACAAATTAGTCCTCAAAAAGAAAAAGAAAAAGAAAATAACTTTCTCACAAAATATAATGACAACTTAACTATTTTAGAAAGAAAGTCCCTGAAGAAACTGATTAACAATGACGATATCACTATATGCCCCGCTGATAAAGGTGGGGGTATAGTGATTCAAAAAAAGAGAAGAATATCTTAAAGAAGCATACAATCTATTAAACTATAGTATAACATATAAAATCCTCCAGAAGGAGGACAGATATGTAAAATAGCGGTCAAGAACTATAGAAAACACACTGATCAAAATAGTTTCATACAAGCCAATAGTGCACATAAAAGAAGTTGGCTAAACAATGTTCCCTATAGCCAATTCTTACGGTTAAAGAGAAATTGCACACATGAAACAGACTATGAGCTGGAAGCAAATATTCTAGAAAGGAAATTTTTAGATAAGGGGTATAGCCAGGAAATTATTCAACAAGCTAGACAAAAAGCTGTATTAAGAGATAGGAATCACACTTTAAGAAAAGAAAATAACTATCAAAATGCTTTAGGGACCAATATACATAAAGAACTGATGAAATCAAAATCTGCTAAACAAAACCCTATAAGATTCATTACAACCTTTAATGAAGGCTCATAGAAGCTGGAAAGTATCCTAAAAAAACATTGGCTTATATTAAGATCTGATCCATTATTAGGACCACACTTAGATTAAAAACCCACTATTACTTATAAAAAAGGGAAAAGCCTTAGAAATCTGCTCGCTCCAAATAAGATTAAATCAAAAATAGAAGAAAACAAAACTAAGGAGGGGGTTAATTGGCTAAAAGAATGGAAAGGCACCATGAAATGTGGTAAATCCAGGTGCAATATGTGCAAACATATTAATAAAGCACCAACATTCCATAACAGCGAATCCACTGAAACACACAATATTTCTTTTAGAAGCAATTGCGATTCCACATACATTGTTTATCCATTAGAGTGTAGGTGTGGCCTTTTATATGTCGGGCGCACAAAAAGGAAAGCTAGACGTAGATTGAAAGAACACGTTTACAACATCAAAGAAAGATTGGTAACACACAGTGTCCCTAAACATTTTCTAGAACATCATGGTAACAATCCTAGTTCTCTTAAAATACAGATCATAGATTGGATTCCACCATCAAGACCAAATAGGCTACTGGCTCTTAGAAAGTTAGAGACAAAATGGATCTATAAGTTAAAAACCTTACAACCCTTAGGCCTCAGCATAGACATAGATGTAGCAGCATTTATGTAGTTTGGCAAATCTAAAAGGTAGAACTCATTACCCAATATAATATAATAATACCAGCTTTTGGGCAAAAATGCCTGTCATGAGATGCAGGACACATGCAGGACACAGCAATGATGGTACAACTCTATTGTATTACAGAGCATGGAAACATACATCTATTCAGGTTGATTGTACTAACTAACTGCAACACAGACTACCGGACCTAAGCCCCGCCCCCAAACTAGTGACATCACATCCTGCTCTCATCACATCTTCCCCTTTTTCAAAGGCGAAGCATACATTTGAATATAACAAATAACAAGGTATACGAACAGAGTATACAACAACATTTTTTTTCGAACAATATATAAACAAATAGGTTCAGAAAATATAAACACACAAATTACATCCTGACTTGGACATCGGGGTAGACTACCCTAGTCGACAGTGACCATGGGATTATTCTGCCCATACTTCCGGTCACTATTCTAGCTAAAGTCAGTCCCTATATCGGGCCGGAAGTTTCACCACTCTTCCGCTTGATGTAACTTTGCATGAACTGTCCTCTGATACAGAAGATGGTGAATAAGAGTCCGCTGAAGGCAAAGATATATCCCCGCTGTGATCTTGCTGAGGGGAAGGCACCTCTTTTAGAACAGGGGATCCCACCGGCGGTGGTACTGAGGCTTCCAGTTCCAGACTCTCAGGTACAGGCTGAAGATGTCTTCGGTTACGTTGTGTAACCGTCCCTCCATCAGTAAGGACTGTATAAGACCTTGGTTCTGGAGAGCGTCCAATTACCGTAGCAGGTGTCTTCCATTTCTTCTCATCATCCAGTTTAATTCTGACACTTTGCCCCGCATTCAGTTCCTGTAAGGGCCTGACAGAATGTCTCCTGTCGTAGAAGAAACGATAACCCTTTTTGGCCTCTTCATCCCTCCTAAGGACTTCATCCCGAGGAACAGGGCCAGGCGGCTTGAAGACACCTACTGAGGGTAAAGTGGTGCGAATCTGGCGTCCTAGCATCAGCTGTGCCGGGCTAAACCCGGTGGCTTGAATGGGCGTTGCCCTGTATGACAAGAGGGCTAGGTACGGCTCAGATTGCTTTAGAATGAATTTTGTTGTTTGAACTGCCCTTTCAGCCATTCCGTTGGCCTGCGGATAATGTGCACTTGACGTGGAATGTACAAAGTCATATTCCCTGCTGAAAGCACTGAACTCTGTAGAAGCGAATTACATACCATTATCACTCACCAGCTCCATTGGAATGCCCCACCGGGCGAACAAGCTCTTCAGACGAATGATAACGGTTTGACTTGTGATATCATTCAGAGGTGCAATTTCCAAATACCTGGAATAGTCGATCACAACAAGGAATTTTTTCCCGTGCAGTTCACACAAATCAGCAGCTATTTTCTGCCACGGCCCCGCAGGCAGCGGAGTAGAAATCAAGGGCTCCCTTCTCTGAGTAGGCCGGCGTTCCCGGCAAAAGGCACATTTAGACACGTGATTTGCAATGTCGGAGCTGATCCCAGGCCACCACACAGCTGTAGCTGCCCTTTCTCTGCACTTTGTAATGCCTAAGTGGCCATCGTGAATCCTGTTTAACATCTCTTTCCTCATGCTGACAGGAATTACGATGCGGTCTTGGAACAGCACCAACCCCTCCAGCTCCGTGAGCTGAGACCTCTCTGGCTGGTAAGAACTTAAAAGACATCCAGGCTGCCCGGCTCTCGGGCCAGCCTTCTTTTATGTACTTTATAACCTTTTGCAGATATGTGTCCAAATATGTCTCTTTCTTTATCTCCTCCAGTTTCCTTGAAGAAATGGACTTAGAGGCCAGAACTGAATCTACATACACTTTCACATCAGATTCAGTGGAGGATTCTTCAGCAGCAGCCAGCGGGAGCCTGGATAGTGTATCCGCCACAACCAGTTGTTTCCCCGGCACATGCACTGCCTGAACATTGAACCTGAGCAGTCTCATTAAAAGTCTCTGGCATCTTAAGGGTGTTTTGTTGATATCATAAGAGTTGATTAGAGGGACTAGCGGTTTGTGCTCAGTCTCCAGACAAAATTTCTCCAAACCCACTAGATAACGCTGAAAGCGCTCACAGGCCCAAACTGCAGCCAGGCACTCTTTTTCAATTTGAGCGTATTTTGACTCCACAGCCGTCAGTGTGCGGGAACAGTAGGCGATGGACTGTAGTTTATTTTCATTTAACTGCAGGAGAGCAGCCCCCAACCCATAACTGCTTGCATCAGCACTAACCACAGTCTCTTTGGAAGGGTCATAGAACCCCAGCACTGGGGCAGACCCCAGCAGGGACTTGGCCTGCATAAAAGCTTTTTCTTGTGAAGGTCCCCAGACCCAGGCAACGTCTTTCTTTAGCAACTCTGTGATATGGTGTAGAACTGTTGATAAATCTGGAAGAAACTTGCCCACATAATTTACAAGGCCCAATATCTGTCTCAGCTCATGTACATCAGAAGGACTTTTCATCTGTTCAATAGCACAAATTTTCTCGGGGACTGGCTTGATGCCATCCCCATTGATGATATGCCCAAAGTAACATAATTCAGTTTTCCTAAAATGGCATTTCTCTTTATTTAACTTCAGCCCAGACTCTTTGATAGCCTGCAGCACACAATTTAAACGCTGATCATGCTCCTCCGCTGTAGACCCATACACCAGAATGTCGTCCATGACGACTGCCGTTCCCACGTGGTCACTTAGGAGAGAACTCATTTCCCTTTGAAAAATTTCTGGGGCAGAGGATATCCCGAAGGGGAGTCTGCAGAAGCAAAACCGACCTACCGGTGTGATAAAGGTAGTCAGTTTGCGGCACTTTGGATCCAGGGGGATCTGCCAAAAGCCGCTAGAAGCGTCTAAAAGAACTTCGCCCCAGCCAACTTTGGAGCTATGTCTTCTAATGTCGGCAGCACAAATCTCTCTTTCTTCACTGCCTCATTCAACCTTTTCAGGTCCACACAGATGCGCACCTTTCCATTTTTCTTTGCAACCGGAACAATGGGGGCACACCAGTCAGTTGCTTCAACAACCTCTTCAATAACCCCCATTGACTTCATGCGCATAAGCTCCTTCTCCACTTGAGGCATGAGCGGGAACGGAATTCTACGGGGAGTAGAAATACTGTATGGGACTGCGTCACTTTTAAGTGCTATACGAACTGGCTTGCAATTCAGTAGGCCCAATTCGCCAAACATATCTTCAGAGATCTCATTTACCCTGGCCACGAGGCCCAAATCACAGGCTACTTTTCTGCTCAATAAATTGCTAACACACTGGCCTCGAATCACATGCACCCACATGGTGAATTTTCTTTGCTTGTACTCAGTTTCATAAAATCAGAAAAAGACATTACAGTGATATCTGCTCCTGTGTCAATCTTAAAATCAACTTTGTCTCCCATTACAGTAAAAGTAACCTTCCAATCTTCCTCTGAGCTTGGCCGTTCCACAACAGACCCCACAAAAGACACTTCCTTACCCTCTTTGTCACTGTCCAACTGCATCTCCTTAATGTATTCAGTTTTACACACCACTTCAAAATGGCCCATTCTGTTACATTTTCTGCATCTTTTATCTCTGGCCGGGCATATAACACTCTAATCATGGGCACGGTAGCACCATGTGCATCGGGTATGCTGCGCCCATCCACTTCTAGGTCTATCCATTATTTTAGATCTACCGCTCACACTGTGCCTTTCACTAGCAGTTTTCCTGGACTGTTGCACTTCATCCACAATACTCTCAGACCTCAGATCAGCACTTTGCTTTTTCACCAGTTCACTCTGGCGGGCCATCCTAATAGCCCCATCTAATGTTAAATCAGGCTCTAACTGCAGCTTCAGTGAGACTTCAGCATCTGCAATTCCAATAACTATTCTGTCTCTGATTTGCTCTTCTTTAGCAACACCAAACTCACAGAATTCAGCTAGTTCATACAGGCTGCGCACAAATGACTCCACAGATTCTCCCACACGCTGATTACGTTTGTGAAAACAAGCTCTCTCATGAATCACATTTCTTTTGGGCACAAAGTGGGCACTGAGTTTATCCATAACTATATCAAAGTTAAATTCTTCCCCTTCTTGGAAAGTAAAAGCATTGAACACAGGCTCCACATCTTTCCCCATAGAGTATAAAAGAGAATTAACTTGTACTTCACCACTCTACTTGTCTAGCTTGGAAGCAATCCTGAAGTGCTGAAACCGCTGACGCCATGTGGGCCAAGCTGCAGGCTGAGAGAAGTCAAAAGGCTCAGGTGGGGTAAACTTTGACATCGTCATCGATTAGGAACAGAAGCGCAGGCCAGAACTTCTGACACCATGTTATGAGATGCAGGACACATGCAGGACACAGCAATGATGGTACAACTCTATTTTATTACAGAGCATGGAAACATACATCTATTCAGGTTGATTGTACTAACTAACTGCGACACAGACTACCGGACCTAAGCCCCGCCCCAAACTAGTGAGATCACATTCTGCTCTCATCACAATGCCTTCATAATTATTTTTCAAAATGAAATAATATGATAACTATATTCTTATAATACTAGCTCTCAAAAAATATATACGAATTAATGTATGTACATAATTAATGTATGTACATACAGGTATTTGTTATATTAATAGTATTCACCAGTAGGAGAGTTGCTATTCACCATTATACCTTTTAAGTAGGATAGGATCTTATGATACAGTCTTGTATCCCCTTTTTAATAAACATCTATATAAAACGCATCTAAAGCTTTAGGTTTGTTCGCTAGGGTTTTCTTAGTTTTTTTACGTTTCTCTAGCTTTCTAAACTAGTAATTAAATATACCAACATTAAATTTAGTAGTTTTTAAAAATTAGGGGCATTATTTGATAAAGCTTAATATTCCCGTCAGGGGTTCTAAGTATAGCATTTAAGTATAACATTCAAGACACTCACATATATAACTACATAAATCTATATCCCAAGAATATATATAAGCTGTATTTACATAACTTTATGACAGATGCCCACAAACATATATGAGCTATGAGAATAGTTACAATTAATCTATTTGTCAAATAAATAATTATATCTACATAAGCTTTACCCATATGTTTATAAGCTCATGCAAATAATAGATTCTTATAGAATTATCAAGATATCAATTCAGTGATTTTCTTAAGGTTTCTTTTATATATGAAAGTTTTTTATATAAATTTTAATATATTTATTTGTTATATCAATTCAATCTGGCGTTTTAGATTAGGTTGTTTTAATTGTATGTAAGTTTGTAATTGTTACTTTTTATTGTTAAACTATAAAGTACGGTATATGAAATGTTTATAAATATCCATTAGCGGAATATGAAATGTTTATAAGTATCCATTAGCGGTTAACTGATCCATCTGTAAGTATCTAGTATTGGTTAACTGATCCATCTGTATGTCTATTTTTTACTATACTATATTTGTTTATTGTTAAACTAACAGTGAATACGGATATATATAAACTTAATAGTTAATATGAAACTCGATATGGCCCATCACAGTTTCTGCCTTGCGCATTGTCAGTATGTATTTGCTTGTATATAGTTTGCATACGGAGAAGCAACAGACACACCTACGTATAGGATTGGCTACAAAACACACCCTCTTGCAGTGATTGGTCATCCCCCTTTTAAATGGAAAAGGCACAAATAGTGAACACACTTCAGAGGGAGGTTGAGACACTTGAGCTAGAACATAGACGCACTCTATCCTCAGAGATATATAGGTCCCTTCAGTCTAAACGGAAAGAATTGTCTACAATTCTAAATGATAACTCTATGCGTGCAGCTCTGAGGCTTAAAGCGCACTACTATGTGTACGCAAACAAGCCAGATAAATATCTGGCATACAAATTAAGGGAAAGTACCAAGTTCTTTGCAATACCCTCTATCCACAAACTGGATGGAAGTTCCACATCAAACCCTCAAGAGATAACCGAAACTTTCGCTCAGTACTATGAGAGGCTATATGACGGGAGAAAGGTGGACAGGGGGGACCTCACTCGGCAGACACATGATTTTCTAGAACAGGCTAATTTACTGACGATATAGGACACTGACTTGACAGGATTGAATGCAGACATCACGACCTTAGAAATATTATCAGTAATCAACGACCTTAAAACGGGTAAAGCGCCGGGCCCAGATGGATTAACAGGAGAATTTTATAAATTATTTAAGAACCCCATTTATTGACTTTCTGCAATGGTATGTTGGAGGGAAGGGAACTACCCAGAGATATGTTACAAGCCAAGATTGTGGTGATACCCAAAGTAGGGAAAAATTCGAAGTATTGTCAAAATTATAGACCTATTTCCCTGATTAATACAGATCTCAAAATATTTACAAAAATTATGGCTAACAGACTTAAACTGATCCTACCATCACTCATCCACAAAGACCAGGTAGGCTTTATTACGGAAAGGGAGGCCCCAGATAATGTGAGGAGAATCTTGACCCTAATAGACTATCTTGTGAAGACTAAGACACCATCGCTATTGTTAGCACTTGACGCGGAAAAAGCGTTTGATAGGGTGGACTGGCCTTTTATGTTTAAAGTTCTAGATAAAATGGGATTTAAGGGGGCCTTTATAAGGGCACTCACTACTATATATTCAAGACCAACGGGGTTGGTAGGGGCTGCAGGATACATATCTAGGTCCATAGACATCTTAAATGGCACTCGTCAGGGCTGCCCACTCTCACCACTGCTGTTTGCCATTAGTATTGCGCCACTTGCAGCGCTTATAAGGCAATCAGTAGATGTGTCGGGGGTACAGTTAGCAAAAGATGAATACAAATTAACACTATTTGCGGATGACGTTTTGTTGACACTGACGAGACCTTTAATTTCCTTACCTAACCTGTATGCTATTTTGGGGAAATTCGCAGAGATGTCGGGTTATAAGATTAACCTGGATAAAGGCGAAGCCTTGACGATTTGTCTCCCTTCTCATACACAAAAGACAGTAGAAATAAACTTCAATATAACATGGGCAAAAACTCACATCACTTACTTGGGAGTTAAGATAAATAATACCTTTTCAGACTTATATGGGTTAAACTATGCTCCTATCTATAAAACCATTAGGAAGGCTCTAAATAACTGGAAGAAGGGAAGGTTTTCATGGTATGGGAGACTGTCAGCTATAAAAATGAATGTCCTCCCTAGGATTTTGTACCTCTTTAGAGCTCTGCTGATTGGGGTCCCCCTGACGGGCTTAAATGCCTTACAGACTGATCAATTTCGTTTCCTGAGGGGAGACGGTAAACACTGCATTGCATCACAACTGCTGAAACAACACAGACAGTTAGAAGGGGTGGGAGTCCCGAATCTAGTGGACTATTATCACGCGTCTAGATTGGCACAGTCTACCATCCTGGGGAAAAACTTTCAGGGAGTCATTTGGCCAAAGATAGAAGCGGCTATTGAAGGCTGCGAGAGTCCGGCAGACATTTTATGGGACCCCTTGTGGAAGACCAAAAAACTCACATACAGATCACCAGTGACTCATGAGACACTTTACACCTGGCATAAGATGGCCAAACAGATGGTTTTGTTGAATCCTCATTCAGTTCTATTACCCTTAAAGTTTTTGCTACCTATGGAACTAAGAAGAGTAGTGGGGAAGTGGGAAAATAAGGGGTTATACAGGGTGGCAGATTTTCTATATAAATCAGCTATACTCACTTTTAATCAGATTAGAGATAAGATTCAACCAGACGTTTTGAACTGGTTTCTCTACCTACAGATCTCTTCAGTTATTTCTAAATACATGGCTGGCAGACTAAACCAACCCTTGACCTTGCTAGAAAGACTATGCAACACTCAATCCAGGGGGAAACATGTAATATCTCAGATCTACATGATGCTGCAGGTAAAGAAAGATACTCTTAAGGCTCCTATTATGGAGAGATGTGAGAGAGATGTAGGGGAAGTAAGGGAAAAGGAAATTTGGGAAAAGATTTTCTCAGAAACCGGGAAAGGTCTGCTTAGTGCAGATATGAAGGAAAATTGCTTGAAAGTGGCCTTTAGATGGTACCTTACACCAGAACGGACAGCTCACATTCCCTCCCTAAATAGTGCCCTATGTTATAGAGGTTGTGGAGTGAAAGGCACGTATAGACATATGTGGTGGGACTGTTCAACAGTACGGCCATTATGGGAGAAATTATCGAACCTCCTTAGCGACACTTCGACGAAAGGATCGAGTTGACAATAACCCAAGCACTTTTGCATGAGAGGGTACGACCACTGAATTCAGCGATCAATACTTTTATTAAGACTTTATTTACCTGTCCTCGTATTTGCATAGCTAGACATTGGAAAGTTGGTGCTCCAGGATAAGTAGAAGTATTAGATAAAATAAATGACACCTATCTAATGTCAGAACTAGCAGCATGGACACAAGGGAATACGGAACAGTTTAAAAAAGTATGGTTCTACTGGATCATGAAGGGTTATGTAAGACCACGCCCCAATCAGGAGGAAAATGAGTAAAAGAGAGAGGTAATGTGAGGTAGATTTGAAGGGAATAGAAGAAACCTACTAAAGACAGACACTTGATTCCTAGACGCAAGGGACGTATTGACTATAATTGACTTCTATAGCAATAGTTAGATAATACGTTTTACTAAATAAAGGAAAGATATTAGCAGAGTTTGGAAACACCTGGGGGGGGAGGGAGAGGGGGTATGTTTTAAGTTTTTGATGTTCTGTTTATTATAACACATCTTGAAAGGTGAGACAATCCTGAATTCATCAGACTCTACCTGCTGTAAAAAGGTTAATAGTTGTAAGTAAAAGACTGTCACAGCATTTGTCAGCGGGATATGTGTAATTGCGGATATCCACCTTTACTGTTCATGTATGTTTTTGTACTATGCTTATAAAATCAATAAAAATCATTTCAATTAAATGGAAAAGGCACAATGCTGAGCGTATTCACTGTTTAAACTGCCTCATGAAGAAGCCCGACCATAGATCGGGGGAAACGCGTTAGGCTACACAGGAGCAAGTGACCGATCAGCTGTTTAGACTTTCCACTCACACGGCAGCCAGTGCAGGGGTTCCGGATACCGTGCCTGATGTTTTCCATCTAAGCCTGGTGTGGAGGACCTAGCAGCTGTGTAAACACAGTGCTCAACTTGATATGTTTTAACCACTTGCGAATCTTGTAAGTGTTTTACTTATATGCGTGTATTCACTTGCAATAAAAAAATTTCACTTGAGTTTGGCCTTGTGCGCCTTTTCCCCTTTTTTTCTCTTACATGGTACTACATCTGAGCTGAGGGTTTGGATCACCCAGCTGGTTACAGGCAGCACAGATACGGTCTCTCAACTATTTCTGGTATTTAAAGGAACTATTAAGAGTATATCCTTAGTTGGACATTTGTGGAATAACGGACAATTTATGTGGACACAATTGACAACTTGAAGGTATTATATATATACAACTAAAGGGGCTGTATTACCCCATAAAGCACAAGGTATTATTTAAGTGCTATCTTCTTATTGTTATTGTTATTTGTCATAGACAAACTGTTTCTATTTTACTGTTATTTTACTGTTATTTGCTATATGTTCGAATATTATTGTGCTTAACTATTGTTGTTTTTAAAATAACATCTAAAACAATATTTAAAACAAACCACAGTACACTTAAAAGCTAGAGGGTAAAAATAAAAGTAAAAATAAATATATATATATATGTGCACATATCTATAGCAATAAGTCCATTCAAAGTCAGAGGCCTAGATTTGGAGTTTGGCGTTAGCCGTGAAAACCAGCGTTAGAGGCTCCTAACGCTGGTTTTAGGCTAACTCCAGTATTTGGAGTCACTCAAAAAAGGGTCTAACGCTCACTTTTCAGCCGCGACTTTTCCATACCGCAGATCCCCTTACGTAAATTGCGTATCCTATCTTTTCAATGGGATCTTTCTAACTCCGGTATTTAGAGTCATGTCTGAAGTGAGCGTTAGACATCTAACGACAAAACTCCAGCCGCAGGAAAAAAGTCAGTAGTTAAGAGCTTTCTGGGCTAACGCCGGTTTATAAAGCTCTTAACTACTGTACTCTAAAGTACACTAACACCCATAAACTACCTATGTACCCCTAAACCGAGGTCCCCCCACATCGCCGCCACTATATATATTTTTTTTAACCCCTAATCTGCCGACCGCAAAGCGCCGCCAGCTAAGTTATCCCTATGTACCCCTAATCTGCTGCCCCTAACACCGCCGACCCCTGTATTATATTTATTAACCCCTAACCTGCCCCCCACAACGTCGCCGCCAGCTACCTACACTTATTAACCCCTAATCTGCCGACCGCAAAGCGCCGCCACCTACGTTATACTTATGTACCCCTAATCTGCTGCCCCTAACACCGCCGACCCCTATATTATATTTATTAACCCGTAATCTGCCCCCCTCAACGTCGCCTCCACCTGCCTACACTTATTAACCCCTAATCTGCCGAGCGGACCTGAGCGCTACTATAGTAAAGTTATTAACCCCTAATCCGCCTCACTAACCCTATAATAAATAGTATTAACCCCTAATCTGCCCTCCCTAACATCGCCGACACCTAACTTCAATTATTAACCCCTAATCTGCCGACCGGAGCTCACCGCTATTCTAATAAATGTATTAACCCCTAAAGCTAAGTCTAACCCTAACACTAACACCCCCCTAAATTAAATATAATTTTAATCTAACGAAATTAATTAACTCTTATTAAATAAATTATTCCTATTTAAAGATAAATACTTACCTGTAAAATAAACCCTAATATAGCTACAATATAAATTATAATTATATTATAGCTATTTTAGGATTAATATTTATTTTACAGGCAACTTTGTAATTATTTTAACCAGGTACAATAGCTATTTAATAGTTAAGAACTATTTAATAGGGGGCGTGTCCGGGCTAAGGTCCAAGATGGACGCTAAACTGGGAGCTCTGCAATACAGTTTTACATCCTGCCTGTAATCTGCTCACTACACAGCCATCCAGCAAGAATCTCTACCTTAAGATGCAGGGGTCATTTGGCTGAATGGACTGCTATAAAAATTTTACAAAATATAACAGGATTTCCCAGTCTGGACCGCTGCGGGTCCCTGGCAGCTCCTAAGGAGAGGGATCCCAGCTTCCCCCCCGGGGAACCGGGTAATCAGAGCATACAGTGACATTCTGCTCATTATGTGCAACATGGAGGAGGACTTTTACGTTAAAATTCAAGCTCTATTTGCTGAGTCTGAGCGGCAGATGCACCGCAGATTTGACCGGCTCATGAAACTAATGGAGGCCCCTGTGACGCAGCCTTGTGAACTCAGAAGAGTGGAAGTGACAGCTCCAAACACTATGAACGGAGGCCCACTGTGGGATGTCAGCACACTTACCGGAGCCACCGATGTCGGCAACCTGGAAACTCCTGGAGTACTGGACCCGCCTAAGATGGAAACAGCTGGGGCGGCAGTGGTTATTAACGCCACGCCAGAAATTGCAGAGGCCCACGAAGATTGCTCTATTGGAATCACCCAGATGGCTGTCGCTTACCTGGACACATGGGGGAGACCGGCCGGCTCCCCTGCGAAAGGCCTTCCGGGAGGGCGCTGGTTGCTGGTGGCCCGCTGTTGTCCCGCTGCCTCGGATCTCTATAGAGGTTGCGGCCTGGGGTCATGGCGCACGTTGGAGTACAAGATGGATCTGATTCCTGAGGTGCCCGGAGGCCTCCCGGGCCTTGGTGTTGTTACAAAAGTCGGGGTCGGGTAAAAGTAAAAGGCAGAATGACATCTGACAGGCTTGACCTAACCCCACTTCAAGACTGCTCCTTTTCTGAACTTGGAGTTCATATGCTCCATAGCGAACTGACATATCTGATGCCGCAATGTAATTAATACTTGTAATACTGCTATGTTTCTGGGTTTGATGTGAGGGGCCTATATTTATTTATATCTACATATGGATCATTACCCCATGAGATATGGAGAAAGAAGGTTAGCCGAAATAGATTTTGCCCAAACGTCAGATTAATATTTTGATAGAGACTCTGAATGGAACCTGGGACTCAAGTAGGTGATAACAGTCCTCCTCCCCCCAATTCACATCCACTATACTGCAGGTCCGATAGAGGCCTGCACCCCCCCCCCCCATCAGAATGTAGTGCTCATTGAGACTCTGATATAGCTATATTAGAAATAGGGGAAAATGTAATATTTATAAGCTCCTTTTAGATAGCAAAAGTCACTTTATTTTCGTTTTCCTTTGCTTTTGGGAGAAGTAGTTATTCAGCTCTGTAGATAAGCTATCATAAAAGAAAGTGTACAATCTCCACAGCTCTCTAGAATTTTAAATGTCTTCTGTGTATTATTCACTGTGGGATTGCATGTGTTTGTTTTGATGTCTCACCCATAATATATAAGACTCCTTGATTAATTTGTCCAAAGGGCCAGGGGAGATGCATCGTTCTCCAGGTATTGTTTGTTACTATAGTGCCTAGAGATTATATAACTAAAAACCATCTTGCTGTTATTGTTTTTTTTTATTTTTGACATTTATATATTTCAGAGCCCTAGTTATGCTTCAACTGCTAGGAAGTCTATATTTAGCATCCATGAGTCCAGTTTACTTATTGCAGAGGGTATTAGGGCGAGTTTAAGGCACATAGGTTGCCTATCAGTTTTAGATTATGTTTTTAGATAGGGACTCAGTTAATAGCTCAGATGGGGGCTGTGGCTCTGAAACTGTCTAATGATCTCTGTTATTGATACACTTTAATAATGTGCTCTATTAATTGAATGTGTATGACAGCAATAATCTTTATTAGCTTGTTATTAGGGGACAAGAATGTTTTACTCTAAACTGGTCAGATGTATTTGGCTTTGCATATCTATGTAGGGTAACCCATGTTGACTATATAGGTCTGCTCCCCCTATATATACTCTTGGCACATTTGATATCACATTATAGCGCCTTAAATATGCCAGAGTTACAGGGATAGAGTCTTAGACTTACAGCTATAACCCCCTCTAGCATCAAGAGATCCTCTTTTATAGGAAGAATGTTAGTTATAAAATAAGATGTTTTCTTACCCTTATATCCTACGCTACCTATGTATGCTACTGTGAAGTTTGTACTGTGGATATCTAAAGACCCACCTCTTTCTTCCAGATTTCCTACAAAAAAGATAGGTCTCATAATTAACTACTATTATAAACTTTTTTCCACGTTATAAGGTTTAACTTATATATAGCTATTGACATAAAGAAAATATGGACAATTGTAGGCCTAACCATTCTTATTTGACATTTTTTTTCTTTTACTGATGTCAGGCCCAAGGACTGCGGCACATGTTTGGTATGTTAAATGTCCAAATGAATATGTATCTAAGTAAAATGAGGTATTATACATGGCTAGACAATTTCACTTATAAGTTGAAACCAAAGTCTGGTTGATTTGTATAAGACATGCCTCTTGTGTGGGTTGCTTCAATATTATTGTTTGTCAAATAGGCGTGTTGCCATGCTGTTTTACAGTGTATGTTTATATTTGAATTTGTTACCTCAATAAAAATTATTTTAAAAAAAAGAACTATTTAATAGTTACCTAGTTAAAATAATTACAAAATTACCTGTAAAATAAATCCTAACCTACAATTAAACCTACCACTACACTATCAATAAATTAATTAAATAAAATACCTATAATTACCTACAATTAAACCTAACACTACACTATCAATAAATAAATTAAATACAATACCTACAAATAACTACAATGAAATAAACTATCTAAAGTACAAAAAATAAAAAAGAACTAAGTTACAAAAAATAAAAAAATATTTACAAACATAAGAAAAATATTACAACAATTTTAAACTAATTACACCTACTCTAAGCCCCCTAATAAAATAATCGACTGAACGACGATTATTTCTACCTTAATTCTGATTGGCTGATAGAATCCTATCAGCCAATCGGAATTCGAGGGACGCCATCTTGGATGACGTCATTTAAAGGAACCGTCATTCGTCGTCAGCCAGGATGGATGTTCTGCGTCGGAGGTCTTCAGGATCCTGCCGCTCCGCTCCGGATGGATGACCATAGAAGATCCCGCTTGGATGAAGACTTCAATCGGATGGAAGACCTCTTCTGCCCCGCTTGGATGAAGACTTCAGCCGGATCATGGACCTCTTCAGCTCCCGCTTGGATGATGACTTCAGCCGGATCATGGACCTCTTCAGCCCCCCGCTTGGGCTTGGATCAGGAAATCGGAGGCGCTCTTCTGGATCGATTGGTGAACCTGGTATGGTGAAGATAAGGTAGGAAGATCTTCAGGGGCTTAGTGTTAGGTTTATTTAAGGGGGGTTTGGGTTAAATTAGGGGTATGTGGGTGGTGGGTTGTAATGTTGGGGGGGGGGTATTGTATGTTTTTTTTTACAGGCAAAAGAGCTGAACTTCTTGGGGCATGCCCCGCAAAGGGCCCTGTTCAGGGCTGGTAAGGTAAAAGAGCTTTGAACTTTAGTAATTTAGAATAGGGTAGGGCATTTTTTTATTTTGGGGGGCTTTGTTATTTTATTAGGGGGCTTAGAGTAGGTGTAATTAGTTTAAAATTGTTGTAATATTTTTCTTATGTTTGTACATATTTTTTTATTTTTTGTAACTTACTTCTTTTTTATTTTTTGTACTTTAGATAGTTTATTTCATTGTAGTTATTTGTAGGTATTGTATTTAATTTATGTATTGATAGTGTAGTGTTAGGTTTAATTGTAGATAATTATAGGTATTTTATTTAATTAATTTATTGATAGTGTAGTGGTAGGTTTAATTGTAACTTAGGTTAGGATTTATTTTACAGGTAATTTTGTAATTATTTTAACTAGGTAACTATTAAATAGTTCTTAACTATTAAATAGCTATTGTACCTGGTTAAAATAATTACAAAGTTGCCTGTAAAATAAATATTAATCCTAAAATACCTACAATGTAATTATTATTTATATTGTAGCTATATTAGGATTTATTTTACAGGTATTTATCTTTAAATAGGAATCATTTATTTAATAAGAGTTAATTAATTTCGTTAGATTAAAATTATATTTAACTAAGGGGGGTGTTAGTGTTAGGGTTAGACTTAGCTTTAGGGGTTAATACATTTATTAGAATAGCGGTGAGCTCCGGTCGGCAGATTAGGGGTTAATAATCGAAGTTAGGTGTCGGCGATGTTAGGGAGGGCAGATTAGGGGTTAATACTATTTATTATAGGGTTAGTGAGGCGGATTAGGGGTTAATAAGTGTAGGCAGGTGGAGGCGACGTTGTGGGGGGCAGATTAGGGGTTAATAAATATAATATAGGGGTCGGCGATGTTAGGGCAGCAGATTAGGGGTACATAGGGATTATGTAAGTAGCAGCGGTTTACGGAGCGGCAGATTAGGGGTTAATAATAATATGCAGGGGTCAGCGATAGCGGGGTCGGCAGATTAGGGGTTAATAAGTGTAAGGTTAGGGGTGTTTAGACTCGGGGTACATGTTAGAGTGTTAGGTGCAGACGTAGGAAGTGTTTCCCCATAGCAAACAATGGGGCTGCGTTAGGAGCTGAACGCGGCTTTTTTGCAGGTGTTAGGTTTTTTTCAGCTCAAACAGCCCCATTGTTTTCTATGGGGGAATCGTGCACGAGCACGTTTTTGAGGCTGGCCGCTTGCGTAAGCAACTCTGGTATCGAGAGTTGAAGCTGCATTAAAAATGCTCTACGCTTCTTTTTTGGAGCCTAACGCAGCCTTTATGTGGACTCTCAATACCAGAGTTATTTTTATGGTGCGGCCAGAAAAAAGCCGGCGTTAGCTACGCGGGTCGTTACCGACAAAACTCCAAATCTAGGCCAGAATTTTTTAGTGCAATTCATTCTGCTTTCTTTATATTGTTTCCTATCTTAAGAGAAGCATATTTACATATTGGCCATGTTTTTTAACCTGAGATTTGTATGGCTAATGTTGCTGCTGTTTCAACTTTTTTGGTTGGACTGTTTAGTTATCAGATCTTGATTTGTCTAAACATTGTTCTTTTACTTCAACATGCTAATCATTTAATTTATGATGCTAAATTATATGTCATTTTAACTAATATTAAATCTTTGTTTTTAACCATTTTTACTTGAAAAAGATTTATGGCTTAAATCTCTGATATGGGCCTCTATTTATCAAGCTGTCAACCGCAAATACGCTGGAATTCCGCAGCGTATTTGTGGCGAGCCTGATTTGCCGTAGTTATCAAACCCTACAGACCGGCAAAAGTACAATATAGTGACGTAACATACGATCCAGCGGACTCAGTCCGACACAGATCGATGGTTACATCACTACAGATGTTCCGAACGCAAGTTCGGCACAATCGGACTACTTTTGGTAGTTATCAAATACCTACCAGGTACGCTTGCCACTATTCCGGCCCAGCATACCTGGTTTTCATCCGCCGCCCTGGAGGCGGCGGATGCCATAGGAGTCAATGGGAGTCTGACAGCTCATGTTCGCTGCTTCCCGATATCCCATTGATTCCTATGGGAACGTCTACACCTAACACCCTAACATGTACCCTGAGTCTAAGCACCCCTAATCTGCCCCCCCTACACCGCCACCACCTACATTATACTTATTAACCCCTAAACCGCCGCTCCCAGAGCCCACCGCAACTCTATTAAAGTGTTTAACCCCTAAACTGCCGCTCTCTAATAAATGTATTAACCCCTTAATAAATTTAATGTAGGTGGCGGCGGTGTAGGGTGGTCAGATTAGGGGTTAATAAATTTAATGTAGGTGGCGGCGGGGTCCTTGAGCGGCGGTTTAGGGGTTAAACTTTTTTTTAGTTGCGGCGGGGTTTGGGAGCGGCGGTTTAGGGGTTAATACATATAATGTAGGTGGCGGTGGGCTCCAGGAGCGGCGGTTTAGGGGTTAAACACTTTATTAGAGTTGCGTTGGGCTCTGGGAGCGGCGGTATAGGGGGTAAAACAGTATAATATAGTGTGGGTGCTTAGTGACAGGGTAGCAAGAAAGCTGCGAATAAGCTGAAGAGCAGCGAGATCGATGATTGTTAGTTAACAACAGTCCGCTGCTCATCGCACCGTACTTGGTGCGGTGCTTTTTGACAGCTTTCTTGATAATTTTGGTGAACGTATTCAGGTCTGCGGCAGTGATCTTAGGCGAGCGTATTGGTGCCGTTGAATGCTAGAAAGTCGACGGCTTGATAAATAGAGGTCATGGTGTTTAAATTTAGATTACTATCTTTTTATTTTAGGATAGTAATTTTTTTAAGATTTTCTATTGGATGTTATTATCTCCTCTATTACTAGGGGAAAGGGACAATATCACAACAGGGACATTTGTCAATCATCAAGGAGGGACTCCAAGTCCTTCAGTTATGGAGGAAGTATCTTGGATACTTTCATGGACGGAATCCAACTCTTGTCTAATTTCTGCGATTCATATCTCAGGTGTAGACAATTAGGAAGGGAAATATCACAGCTGTCAGACTTTATATCTGGGGGAGTACTCTCCATTCAGATGTTTTTTCATCTTGTACAGATGTGGGGACTCTATCAGTTCTTTTGTTTTTACCAACCTGCTTACATTTTTTCCGCCTCTGGTTCTTTTACCAAGGGTGATCTTCAAGATCATAATGGAACAATTTTTATGTGTTTCTGATAGCTTCAGCTTGGTCTCTCAGGTTTTGGTATGCGGACCTTGTCAGGATGTTCAGTTGCCAGCTTTGGCCACTTTCTTTAAGGCCAGACCTTCTGTTTCAGGGGCTGATTTTTCCATAGGATCTCAAATTTCTAAATTGAACGCTTAAAGGGATATGAAACTCAATTTTCTTTCTTTCATGATTTAGAAAGAGCATGTGATTTTAAACAACTTTCTAATTTACATCTATTATCTAATTTGCTTCATTCTCTTGATATCACTTGCTGAAAAGCATATCTAGATATGCTCAGTAGCTGCTGATTGGTTGCTTCACATAAAGGCCTTGTGTGATTGGCTCACACATGTACATTGCTATTTCTTCAACAAAGGATATCTAAAGAATTGAGCAAATTAGATAATAGAAGTAAATTGGAAAGTTGTTTAAACTTGCATGCCCTATCTGAATCATGAAAGTTTAATTTTGACTAGACTGTCCCTTTAAGTGTTTAGTCATAGCTATGATACAGGCTTGTAAGTCTGTTTCTAGGAGATTTTATTTTCGTGTTTGCAAAACCTATATTTCATGATGTTCAACTCATGATTATTCTTGGCATTATTTTAGAATTCCTAGGATTTTACCATTACTTCAGGTTGGTTTGGATTAACGTTTTGTCTGTAAATTCTTTGGAAGGACACATTTTCTGCTTTTTCTGTCTTATTTCATAGAAAGATTGCTTAACTTCCTGATATTCACTGTTTTGTTCAGGCTTTGGTTCATATTAAACCTGTTTTTAAATCTATTTCTCCTCCTTGGAGTCTCAATTAAGATTTTTCAGGCTCCTCCTTTTGAGTCTATGTATTCTCTGGACATTCAATTGCTTTCTTGGAAAGTCTTTTTTCTTTTGGCTATCTCTTCTGCTTGAAGAGTTTCAATATTGTCTGCTCTTTTGTGAGTCTCTTTATCTGTTTTTCTTTCAAGATAAAGTTGTTTTGCGGACTTCATTTACATTTTTACCTAAAGTTGTGAATTCTAACAAAATCAGTGAGGAAATTGCTGTTCTTTCTTTGTGTCCTAATTTTAAGAATACTCTTGAAGGGGCTTTTCCTTCTTTTGATGTAGTAAGAGCTTTGAAATATTATGTTGTGGCTGCTTAAGATTTCAGAAAGACTTCTAGTCTTTTTGTTATTTTTTTCTGTCTCCAAGAAAGGTCAGAAAGTCTCTGTTAGTTCTCTTTCTTTTGGTTCAGACTTGATTCTCAAAGCTTAGAGAATTACAGTTCATTCTACTAGATCAGTTGTCACTTCTTGGGCTCTCAAGAATGAAGCTTCAGTTGATCAAATTTGCAAAGCAGCAACTTGGTCTTCTTTGCATACTTTTACTAAATTTTACCATTTTTATGTGTTTGCTTCTTAGGAAGCAGCCTTTGGTAGAAAGGTTCTTCAGGCAGTTGTCTCAGCTTGATTCTAATGCCTTTGTTTTGAGTTTTTCTTGAAATGTTGTAAGAAAACTTAATTTTTTTTAGGGGGGATCTAATTTCTCAGCGGAAAAAGCTGTTTTTATTTTATCCCTCCCTCTCTAGTGACTCATGGACTTCCACATCTTGGGTATTATATCCCATACATCACTAGCTCATGGACTCTTGCCACTTACATGAAAGAAAACATAATTTATATAAGAACTTAACTGATAAATTCATTTATTTCATAGTGGCAAGAGTCCATGAGACCCCCCCTATTTTTGTGTTTATGATTTTTTGTATAAAGCACATTATTTTTTCCAGCTTCTCTTTTTTGTATGCTTTTTACTCCTTTTTTACACCTCACTTATTAGCTATACGTTAAACTGAAGTGTGTGGGGGGGCGGAGCTGGCCAGCAACAGAAATGGTTGCATGATCTGGGAGCTCCGTGTAAGCAGCACCCGAGAAAGTCTTATTAACAATAAGAGACCGAAAAGATATCTATATTGAAGGGTGATGTTGCAGGGAGGAACCCCGGGCATGCTACAAACGTCTGAGATACTGACAGATTTATGTTGAAGTGAGCAGTTAAACTGGAGCTGATTACCACGCACTGAGGCGCCATTTTGGACTGTTAATTTACTCAGCAAGGACTACGACTTCTGAAATTAAAGGCACCTATTGAATATTGGGCCTTGTTATACTGCATCGTCTACTGTGTGTTACAGCACTCACTAACATGAATACACGAATAACCGTCAACGCGGTAAAAGAATTGTTGGAGGACCATGAGAAGAGGCTATGTGAGAGGCTCGACGCTCTACTCTGCATGATCAGATCAGCACGCACACGGAACAATGAGATTGAGGGAGATCATAATGGAATACAGGAGCCGCAGAATGCTAGAGCCTCTACAGCATACTATGCATGCCTCTCTCTATTGCCACCATTGAGCCCCAGGGCGGAAGATCTCTCATATGGGAGCTACTTGCCTCTACCAGCTGAGTGCACAGATGCGGCTGAGAACCACAGGGCGGACCATATGGAGAAACAAGCGCCGCAACGTGGTATGATGTCTGCACACTCTCAGGAGCGCTTCTCCTTGCTGCCACTAATTTACGCAGGTTTACAGAGGGACAGTGAGAGTACACAACGAAACTCGGCACTGGGGTGGGACACTGTGCATTTGCCTAGGCAGGTTGGTGAGAGAAGCTGGTGTAATCTGTTCATACACCGGGCTTCAGAAATGAGCTGTCATGCCTCTGGTGGTCCCCGGTCTGGCATCGGATGAACTCAGTGACTTCTCCATAGGGACAGACCTGCATTAGCAGAAGCTCCCACAGATAAGACATTTTACCAGACTCTCCCAATGATCTTACTATAGCTATGACTGAGGATCTTGCATTTATGACTACCGTCTGAGGGTGTGGGGATTTGCACCTGAACCCTCCTGTTGTCCTATACATTGCTAACTGTTCCTACCCCTATTAAGTTACCTGCTGTGAGAAGTTATTTACTTTTTCCCTACTCATATGTTGCCTCTCACGAATATCTGTTAAAGTTTGAGTGTATTTACTGATGGCAGTGATGTGAACAGATGTCTGAATGTTCCCCTTTTTTTTAGAGAATCCTTAGCAAATCAGAAACGTATAAATGCCATTAGAGGGTACATATGGGTTTGTGTGTTGCTTCTTTGTGGTTGATTGGACCTCTACATTATAAGTGCAATTCAGAGATTTAGCATTGTTAACTGCTATCCTTGCTACATGAAAACACAGTGGGTTTTCTGCACTCAGCCCTCTTGTCAGCTAGCTTATAGAGAGTGTGGCCAGCTCTCTCCATATATGAGTGTATTAGTCTGAGTCACTCTTTTTCACTACAGTGAATATAACCACTAGTGTCTAAAAGTAGAAGGGCAAGAATTTAAGTATGTGAGCTGCTATTGCTTATCCTGTTCTAAATAGTAGATTGCTTCTTATGACTGTTGATGTACTGTACAAATGCCATATATCGCTACTGTCCCAATCTTAAGTCCCTAATAGTAAACTCAGAGGACAATACCCACATTACAGTGCACTATCCCAGGTAATAAGTTAGTACTGTTAATTAGCTTCCTATTTAGAAAATTAAGATTGAATTATACACTTGTTCATAACTATCAACATGCAGCGCATATAAAATACGATTCAATATGTGGACTCTTGGGAACTGGTAATATCTGAAACTCCTTTGCTTTTCTCTCATTAATGTTAGAGTTTATTCACTTGTTGGTTCTGGTATCTAGTAGCAAAATTAGGGTATAGTGTTGCTGGCCTACCCTCCCCCCCCCCCACCACCACCACCTTGGTGGGGTAGGGATGAATACTTTCTCCTCCCCATCTCCTTTGGCAGAGTTAAGCAGCCTCTGCTCAGCCCGAAGAGCCATGGCTAAATTTTCCCCTGCATTCATGAGAGAAGGCTCTTGGGGCCCTAAAACTGGAAAACTCTTCTTTGTTGAAGTTTATTAAAAATAATAGTATGGTTGATGTTCATGTTTTTATAAAGATTCAGTGTTTATAGTTAATTAAGTTTACAGTGGAAACTGAGGTCTATTTTGGTACATTCCTATTCTCAACTTGCAGAGTAGCTTTGATGCCCTTTTTACTCTTTTATCTGCTGGGAATGTGTCCTTAATCCAAAGTTTGCCTCAATTTCATGCACACTGAAACCAGTTTTTATATTATTAACTTTCTCAATATGTCCTCACTGGTTCAATACAGTGGCTGGTCCCACGCCTGGACCTGTTTGTCTAGGGGACACTATATATCTATAGCAAAAAAATGAGGTGTCTGCAACGAATTGTCATGTTACTTTGATGTCTGTAGAATCTGTAATCTGTGTACTGTGACTATTTTGTAAATGATATTTACACCTCAATAAAAATAAAATATATAATAATAAAAAAAAAAAAAAAAGCAGCAAAAAAAAACAAAAAAAACTGAAGTGTGAGTGAGGTGGGAGGTGTATTTATAGGCATTTAGAGGTTTGGGAAACTTTGCCCCCTCCAGGTAGGAATGTATATCCCATACGTCACTAGCTCATGGACTCTTGCCACTATGAAAGAAATTAATTTATCAGGTAAGTTCTTACATAAATTATGTTTTCCTGTGGCTGATTCAGTGCGAGATCTGTGGCGCACTGTTCCTAGAGTAGAGGGCTCTACCTTAGCCAAGAGAACTACTATTCCTCTCGAGGATAGTTCCTCTTTTAGAGACCCCATGGATAAGAAACTGGAGAGTTATTTAAGAAAGATGTTTCTTCATCAGGGTTTGCAGTGGCAACCAATTGCTAGTATTGCAACAGTTGCTGGTGCAGCCTCTTATTGGTGAAATCTTGGTCTGCAGATGTGACTTCTAAATCCAAGCTTCTGTCTCTACTTTTTAATGGTAAGACTTTATTTGGTCCTGGTCTGGCAGAGATAATTTTCACGGTTACTGGTGGAAAGGGAGTTTTTTACCACAGGATATGAAGAATAGACCCAAGTGTCGTCAGACTTCTAATTTTTGTTCCTTTCGTAACTTTAAGGGACAGAGATCTTCCTCGTCTTCTAAATCTGAGCAAGCCAAGACTTCTTGGAGAGCTAGACAGCCCTGGAACAAGGGTAAACAATCTAGAAAGCCTTCCGCTGACACTAAGTCAGCATGAAGGGGGCCGCCACTGATATAGTTCTGGATCAGGTAGCAGGGAGGCTTTATTTTTTTCAGCAGGCTTGGATTCGCGAAGTTCCAGATCCTTGGGCAGTGGATGTTATCTCCCAGGTATACCGGATAGATTCCTATTATCAGGATTATCTGTAACCGGGTAAAGAGAGAGGCCTTCTTAAACTGCACAAGGGATTTGTCCTCTCTGGTGGTGATTATCCCAGTTCCTCTAGCAGAACAGGGTCAGGGATTTTATTCAAATCTTTTTGTAGTTCCCAAAAAGGCGGAAACTTTTTGACTTATTCTAGACTTAAAGTCTCTCAACAAGTTTCTCAAGGTCCCGTCATTCAAAATGGAGACAATTTGTTCTATTCTCCTTCTAGTTCAGGAGGGTCAGTTTATGAAAAACTATAGACCTAAAGGATGCGTAGCTTCATGTGCCTATCCACAGAGAACATTTGAAGTTCCTGAGGTTCAGTTTTTTGGATCATCATTTCCAATTTGTAGCCCTGCCTTTCAGCCTCGCTACTGCTCATTGAATTTTTACAAAGGTTATAGGGGCTTTTTTGGCTGTGGTCAGATCGCTAGGAGTTGCTGTAGCTCCTTACCTGGACAATATCTTGGTCCAGGCGCCATCTTTTCAGTTAACAAGATCCCATACAGATTCTCTGTTAGCTATTCTCCGCTCTCACATGTGGAAGGTGAATCTAGGGAAAAGTTCCTTGGTGCCAAGTACCAGGGTATGTTTTCTGGGTACAATCATAGGCTCAGTATCTATGAAGATTTTTTTGATGGAGGTCAGAAAATTCAAGCTTCTGGAGGCCTGTTCTCTTCAGTCCTCTGTTTGTCCATCAGTGGCTGTATGCATGGAAGTAATTGGTCTCATGGTGGCATCCATGGACATTATTCCGTTTGCTCGCTTCCATCTGAGACTTTTTCAGTTATGTATGATTAATCAATGGAACGGAGACCACTCGGATCTCTCTCAGAGAATAGTTTTAGACTCTCAGACAAAGATGTCTTTGTCTTGGTGGATCTCCCAGGACCATTTGTCTCAGGGCACTTGTTTCCTGAGACCTTCTTGGGAGATTGTGACCACGGATGCCAGCCTGTTAGGCTGGGGAACAGTTTGGGGGTCCCTAAGAGCTCAGGGACTTTGGACTAGGGAGTCTGCCCTCCCTATAAATATCCTAGAATTGAGAGCAATTCTCAATGCTCTATCAGCTTGGCCTCAACTGAGTTTAGTCCGGTTTATCAGATTTCAATAGGACAACATCACTTCGGTGGCGTATATCAACCACGAAGGAGGAACTCTGAGCTTGTTAGCTATGAAGGAGGTGACTCACATTCTTCAGTGGGCAGAGTATTATAATTGTCATCTATCTGCCATTCATATCCCAGTGGTGGACAACTGGGAAGCGGATTATCTGAGCAGGCAGACGTTTCATCCAGGGGAATGGGAAGTTCTCTCGATGTTAACCCTCAAATGGGGAGTTCTGGAGCTGAATCTGATGGCATCTCGTCTAAACGCCAAGCTTCTAAGACACGGAACAAGATCAAGAGATCCTCAAGCAGCTCTGGTAGACGCCCTGGCAGTGCCATGGGATTTTGGTCTAATTTATCTGTTGCCCTCGGTTGCCCTCCTTCCTTGGGTGATGGCCCATATCAAACAGGAGCAGGCTTCGGTTATTCTAATAGCTCCAGCGTGGCCTTGCAGAACTTGGTTTGCAGACCTAGTGAAGATGTCATTTCCCCCCAGTGGAAATTGCCTCTGAGGAAGGATCTTCTACTTCAGGGTCCCTTCTTCCATCCGAACTTCTCTGATGCTAACTGCTTGGAGATTGAACGCATAGGCCTCTATTTAACAAGGTCTGGCGGACCTGATCCAACACTGCAGATCAGGTCCGCCAGACCTCGCTGAATACAGAGAGCGATACGCCTTGCAACGCCGCCACCTGCAGACTCGCGGCCAATGGTCCGCCAGCAGGGGGTGTCAATCAACCCAATCGTACTTGATCCGGTTGATTTCCGGCGATGTCTGTCCGCCTGCTCAGAGCAGGCGGACAGGTTATGGAGGAGCGCTCTTTGTGACCGCTGCTTCATAACTGCTGTTAACACGGGCCGTCAAGCTCCTTTCGGAGCTTGATAGATAGGCCCCTTAGTCTTGTCCAGATGAGGTTTTTCTGTGAAGGTTATTGAGACTATGATTCAGGCTCGTAAGCCTGTTACTCGCAAGATTTATTATAAGGTATAGTGTAAATACCTTCATTGGTGTGGATCTAGGGGTTTTTCTTGAAGTCAGGTAAGAATTCCCTGTATTCTGTCCTTTCTTCAGAAGGGCCTGGGGAAGGGTTTATCAGTCAGTACCCTAAAGTTTCAGATTTCGGCTCTGTCGATTCTTCTTGATCCAGTTGATTTCCATAGATGTCTGTCCGCCTGCTCAGAGCAGGCGGACAGGTTATGGAGCAGCGGTCTTTGTGAACGCTGCTTCATAACTGCTGTTCGGCTCTGTCAATTCTTCTGCAGAAGCATCTGGCAATTTTGCCAGATGTTCAATCTTTTGTCAAGGCTTTGGTTAGAATCAGGCCTGTGTTTAGGTCAATTGCTCCTCCTTGGAGTCTTAATCTGGTTCTTAAAGTTCTGCAGCAGGCTCCATTTGAGCCTATGCATTCTGTTGATTTTAAGTTATTAACCTGGAAGGATTTGTTTCTGCTGGCAATTTCTTCTGCCCGTAGAGTTTCGGAGCTTTCGGCTCTACAGTGTGATTCTTCTTATCTTAGTCTTCATGCGGATAAGGGGGTTCTCTGTAATAAATTAAGATTTTGACCTAAGGTGGTTTTGGAATGCAATATTAACCAAGAAATTGTCGTTCCTTCATTTTGTCCTAATCCTACCTCTATGAAGGAGCGGTTGTTGCACAATCTGGATGTTGTGCGTGCTTTGAAGTTCTATTTACAGGCTACGAACGATTTTCATCAATCTTCTGCTGTTTTGTTGTCTTTTCTGGTAAACAGAGAGGTCAGAAGGCCTCTTCTATTCTGTTTTTTTCATTTTGAAAAAGCTTTATTGAAGATATAGCAGACAGTATAAACATGCTACTGTAATCATACAAATGAAAAGTTCAGCATGATTGAGACTACCCAAAAGAGGGTCCCATTAAAAACATGTCTCCGAAAATTCAAAATATAACCATAAAATAACGGAAACAACATAAGTTAAACAGAATGCAATGTTATCTTCGCAGGAAGACGTAAAAATATCATCTGTAGAAGAGTTGAAATGTTTCACTCAATCTAAAGTGGTGCGGAGAGGATTCTAAGGAAGGAGAGGTGTGGTCATGTTGTTGGTGATACTTGATATAGATATTCTTCCCAAAGGAAACAAATGGATTGATAGTCATTCAGACGTTTACTGTGTGTGTAGTGGTATTTTTCCAGCTGTAGGGAGTGGGAAGTTATATCTCTCCAAGTGTTAATTGATGGGAGGTGTGATGATTTCCAATTTTTGGGGATAAATCTTTTTGCTGAGTTTACCATAATAGTCAGCAATGTGAGTCTCAATTTACACTTTATTTTAGTGAATTTATTAAAAAGGAAAAACCAAATATTTAGGTCTAGGGTAATTGAGAGTGCCTTTTCTATTTCGGCCTTGATCGCTAGCCAGTAGGATTGAGCGATGGGGCAGGTCCACCAAATATGAGTGGGGGTACCTTCTATGTTGCAGCCTCTCCACCAGGTTAGGGAGGTTGTAGGAAAAATTATATGTAGATGGGAAGGAGTGTAATACCATCGGCATACAAATTTAACATTCATTTCTAGTGTGTATATAGAGGAGGAGGATTTGGTCATGGAGGAAAAGATATGTTACCATGTTTTTAGAGTCTGGTGTGCACCTATCTCTTTTTCCCATTTGTCTACGTAAGATGTGAGTGAGGTGGTATAAGGTTGCATGAGAATTTTATATGAGGTTGATAAGAGACCCTTATTTAAGGTTTCTTTGATGCAGATGTTTTCAAAATTAGTTAAGTTGCACATGAGTTGGGTTGTGTGCGGGTTTCTCATGAGGAAATCTGATATCTGGGTGTAGCGAAACCAATTTTCATATGCGGGGACTAAATGAGGGATAATCTCGATTTTGGGATTTGGGTTTGCCGTTGTCTATGAGGACATGGCAAGGGATAGATTTGATAATATGAGGTTGGGGTGTTGTTTGCGCTGGCTGTTGGAAGGGGAAATCTAAATTTTCTGAGATGCGGGTCAGGGGGGAGGGTATTGTGGATATGTAGCTATGTTTTTAAGTAATTTATCCCATAAGTGAAAAGTTTCTGCAATATTTGACGAAAGATGGGTGGGTAGGTTCCTCGATTTTGGGGAAAGCCAGCACTTGCTCCTAAGATTCTATTCTCTCCTTCTTGTTGAGAAGTGTTATTCGATTATGAGACAGCTGGACAGCAGCCTCCAGAGAAAATTACGGCTCACTCCACTAGGGCTGTCGCTTCCTCTTTAAAAATTATGTTTCTATGGAACAGATTTGCAATGCGGCCACTTGGTAATCATTGCATACTTTTTCCAAATTTTCCAAATTTGATGTTTTTGCCTCAGTTGAGGCTTCTTTTGGGAGGAAAGTTTTTCAAGCGGTGGTGCCTTCTGTTTAGGTTTTTGCTGTCTTGTGTATCCCTCCCTTCCATTCTGTGGACTCTAGCTTTGGTATTGGTTCCCACTAGTAATTGAATGGATTTGTGGACTCTCCATACCATTGGAAAGAAAACGTAATTTATACTTACCTGATACATTCTTTTCTGGCATGGAGAGTCCACGACCCGTCCTTATTTTTAAGACAGCTTTTTGTCACTTTTCTAAACCTCAGGCACCTCTATACCCTTTGTGTCTTCCTCTCTTTCCATAATTCCTCGGCTGAATGACTGATTGTGGGTTATGGGAGGAAACCTGGTGGCCAGGAATTGAATTCCCCCTAGTAATTGAATGGATTTGTGGACTCTCCATGCCAGGAAATAAAATAATTTGTCAGGTAAGTATAAATTATAATAAAGATTTATTCTTGCTGACTTTTATAATGTTTATATTTACAATCAGATCAAGGTTTCATTTTTAGAATAATAACTTTCCAGATATGTTTTTATCAGAAGACTACTGATTATATACCATTAGAGATAGATAGTTTACCTCACAATAATTTCATCATTATCTATCTCCACTTTAAGAGGTTCATCATTCATATTTGGACAACTTTTCTGTTGTATTTAACTAAAACAATAACATATGTATATATATATATATATATATATGTATGTATTTTGTATTTTCTTAAACAAGACCCTATGTAGATCCGTAGGTCCCTACTTCCACTCAGGGGATAGTGAGGCGGCAATAGCGGAAACGACACAGGCATGTATAGAAACCGCAGCCTTAGCTCCTTTAAATGCACCGGGGGAGATCGCCCTACCCGACTATAGTAAAGGCTCGATGGATTACTCACTGCGTGAGTCACTTGTTGCCGGGATTAGCGGAGCTCCTAGTGACAGCTATGCTTACTGTGTCGTGCCTCTGAGACCCATAGTTCGGCTACTCACAGGAACGGGAGGACACCGCAGAGCTGGCCCCCACACCGCCCCTACACTATTTGCTTCAACAGGCAGAGCAACGTCCCAGTATTCGAGCAGCTTTGTTCAAGCAAAAGGAGTGTTCCACCCTGTACTCGCACCTTCCGACACAAACCTGCAAGCCTTCGGTGAACCCGGTAAGGTACCGCATTGAGGCTGTGGTCAGCAGGGAGAGGCGCTGTTTTGTAGGAATACTAGTGCAACAGCTGAAAATTCACAGCACAAGGCAGGTCTCTACCTCTGCAAAGACCGGTATTGGTTAAAAGAAGGGACTCATAGGTGAACTTCTTCATGTCAATAACCAAGTTACCTATGATAAGCGAAAGGACATTGCCACTTAACACAATTCATTTGGATTTCCCCTCATATGATGGACGTTATTCCGGAGCTTTCACGAGGGTACAAGATGTCAAACATTCTTTAGTCTGACTGATACAGAGGGGGGTAAAATTTCATTATGTATATGTATTATTATGCTTTTTAATTATTGCATTTAAACATCTTTCTTATTGGGGGCCCCCTTGGTGTGTGCTTCTCTGTGAGTGATGATACCATTCTTCCTGTTTGTCGACGGCCAATTTATCACACTCAAAAATTAAGCTAGGGTCGCTCCACCAGGAAAGGTATCAGAGCAAAACTTCACTCTCTATCATTTATATACAGTGGATTATGTTTTTCCATATTAACCAATTTGTAACTATGTGCCCCTTGTCTATGGCATCCCCTCCTAGTTGGGTGCTCATTAAAATGCCACTATCTGGATACCTTATATATACAAAACTTCCCTGTTTGGGAACATCAAGTAAGTAGTACTGTGACTAAGGGGTGCATCTCCATCATTGTCTCTTTCATTAATTCTTAATCCTCTTTGCTAGTAGTCCCTATGGACGATACTAGGAACCCCCCTTAAATCACCCAGTATGAGTATGTGACACATCTCCATTCTGAGCATCCACCCTAGTGCTTCTACATTGGCTGTGGTCCCCGCATATTGTATTGCTGTGTATATTGTTATGTAATGTAGTTTAGTATTGGCTTTGCATTTATGTGTCGCATTATCCCTTTGGTGCTCTTTTATTGTTCCATGTCTCCACTTACACTGTCTAATGGTTGTGATGTACATTACAGTAATGGCCCATAAGTGCCCACCCATAACATCAGTGTTCCTCCTCTACAGTGCCTAAAACTCTCCAGGGTCCATGAGTGGCCCTTTCGTTACTGGAGGAAATTTAACTTTATTATATGCGATATCATTTATGCTGTTTTAAAAGTTCTATTTTTAAGATATCTTCATAATGTACTAATCTGCAATATGTCTCTTCCAACATTTGATGTACATGATTATGCAATTGTACTTGTTAATAACCTCAATAAAAATATTAAATTGTAAAAAAAAAAAAAAATACTGTCTTCTGCTCAAAGGACTTCACCTTACTGCTTATCCCTCCTCACACTTAGCTCCTTATGCAGATCTAATCCACTCCAAACATTTTTCTGATCATTGAACTTCTTGAAACTTAGCACTTACTAATGGGTTGATTCTGTCTACATATATTTGCAGAAAAACAATGTATTTTTCTCAAGATGATATGTATATTTTATACATTTTTTGCTGTAAAGACAAGGCATGCTATCTTCTATGATAAAATCTTCTAGATAGAAAAAAAAGGACCAAAATAATATTACAGAAACCTCTGTGAGAGCACTACAGTATGAATGGATTAATGGAATTAATTTACCAGGAAATATAAACACTGCAGACATGAATATACAGTCTTATGCTACAAAATTCAAAACTAATCCTTATTTCAGGATGAATAATCTTTAGACTAAAAGGCCTTATTTTTAGGGGGTGCATTCCGGGTTTTCTAATTTGGAATTTTCACATTTGTCATCATGCACCCGTGTCCTATTTAGGTCATTTCTGAAGCCAATGTAATTTACCCCCATCAAACCATATATTTTTGAAAAGAAGACACCCTAGGGAATTTGAAATGCAGGTATTTTAACACTTTCCATGCACTAATTATACCACCAGTCTTTGTCAAACTTTTGGGTAGTCACTTGTTTGTGTTATTTTTCACACACATTATACTTTAGGCATGGGATCTTAGTTCCTGTTATGTGTTACTGCAAAAAAAACACCTCAATATGTGTTAAACAAGATTTCCTGAGTACCGTGATACCGCCCATGAATAGGTTTGTTGGGTTCTCAGGGGACTAAAAGGCCTTATTTTTAGGGGGCGCATTCCAGTTTTCCAACTTGGAATTTTCACATTTGTCATAATGCACCCATGTCCTATTTAGGTTATTTCTGAAGCCGACCAATGTAATTTACCCCAATCAAACCATATATTTTTGAAAAGTAGACACCCTATGGTATTTCAAATGCTGGTATTTTAACACTTTCCATGCACTAATTCAACCACCAATCTTTATTAAACTTTTGGGTAGTCATTTTGTTGTGTTATTTTTCACACAAATTGTATTTTAGGCATGGATTCTCAGTTCCTGCTATGTGTTACTGCCAAAGAACACCCCAATATTTGTTCAGCAAGATCTCCTGAATACATTGATACCACCTATGCATAGGTTTGTTGGGTTGGTTGGGATTTGCAATGCCAAACCTCTGACATGTGTTTGTGATTTTTTCAAATATAACATATCTTCTTTGACTATCTTCTTTTGGGGGGCTTTTTACATACCCCCATTTATTTGCTTGCCATGAATGTGCATATATTTCAGAAGTTGAGACCCCAAGGTATTGTATATGGGGTGTTTTGATGCCTTTGATGCAACTGTTTTAGCTAAAAAAAAAAAAAATGGAGAAAGTGTGTGGTGGTATTCTTTTCATTTTTACACACACATTGCTTTTTGGCTATGATTTAGGAGAGCCTGTTGTAAGTTATTGCAAAAAAAAAATAATACTCCAGGTTGTTTTCTGCAAGACCTACTGAGTACACCTATGCCCCCCATGCATAGGTTTGCTAGGATTTCGGGAAGGTTCTGTTACAATTTTATAACTTGTAATTTTAGTTATAAAAAGTGAGAGTATTTCTTCTGATAGGCCTATCATTAGTTTGGAGCCTATTGCATACTCCATTTTTATTTATTGCCATGAAAGTGTATATTTTTGAAATGTTGACACCCCAAGGTATTGTATATGGTGTGCTTTGATGCCTTTGAAGCAACCATTTTAGCCAAAGAAAATTGGAGAAAGTATATGGTGGTAATTTTTCAATTTTCATTTTTACACACACATTGCTTTTTCACTATGATTTATTAGAGACTGTTGTAAGTTATTGCAAAAAAATACTTCAGGTTGTTTTCTGCAAGGCACCCTGATTACACCTATGTCCCGCATGCATAGGTTTGACAGGGGTTTTGGTAAAAAAAAAAAAAAAAAGCCCCAATTTTAGAATAGTGAAATGTAAAAATCTGGCACAGTAAAAGTAAAAATGTATTTTTTTTTTTTTTAAATGTATCATTGTATGGTACTGCTTGAAGCAGTCCCCAATGCAGAGTCCAGGCTGTCCAGGGCAAACAGGACAGTGATATATGGTGGCCTTTCTCTGCCCCCTCTTGGTACAGACTCTGCATTTCTTTTGTGGTTTCTGCTTTGCGGCAATAGGGGGGGATTTTAAAAATAAAGAGAGTAGCCCCAACTCTGCTCTCTCCCATCACCGCCCAGGGAGCAGGTGCATCTTGGTACAAAATCCCCAAAATGATCTGGAGCTGAAAAAAGTCTGTTTTATTCGGGGGTTTGCTTTTTTGGGTTTTTTGAACCCGATGTTGTGGGTTGCAATCTGCATTAGGTAAATTGCAACCTTTTTGTACCAGGCCCTTGTCTTCCACATAATTAGGTAGGGCTGCAGCAGCTGATCTGCCAGATCAACCCCACCCATATGCCAGTTATAAGACTTGATACACACTGGCTTCCTTATGATCTCAGCTCTGCCACTTACAGAGACCGTCACCGTCCTCTCTGTGTGGATGGTGGTAAGAAGTATACATCCTTCTTGTCTCTTTACTTAAGTAACAACAGCTCCTCTTGTTGCAGAGCTGAGGTCTCCCCCCTTCGAAGCCGGGTGCGTGCAAGTTGTCTTGGGAAACCTGTGCGGTTCATTTTAATTGTACTGCAAGCTACTGTATCAAAGCAATACAGTAGCTTGAACAAAAGGACACGTGTATAAAAATGGTCTAAGTACAAGTGATACCCTTTGTTCATTAGGGGTAATATCAGGTCCCAGACAATCTTGCCAGCGGTTCCCATATGTTCTAGGCAACCTGGAGGGTCAAGGCGGCTATCCTTTCCCTCATTCACTCGGAAGGCCTGAGTATACCCAGTTTTGCTCTCACAGAGCTTATACACCTTTACCCCATACCTGGAGCGCTTGAAAGGAATATACTGCTTGAATCCCAGTCTTCCCTTATACTTCATCAGGGATTCATCAACGCATATATTCCTTCCAGGTGTATAAGCCTCTGCAAACCTGGCAGAAAAGTGGGTAATCAGGGGCGGATTTTATTCAGCCTGTCAAATTGGGGATGTCCCTAGGGGGGCACAGGCTGTTGTTGCTGAAGTGCATGAAATGCAGAATAATTTCATACCTCTTTCTCTACATACTCCGGGAGAAAATGGGGGTAGAGCAGATGGGGCTACTGCTCCAGTAGGAGCGAATGGAGCAGTGACGTGCAGTAATAGGAGGCAGGGGAGGCAGTGCCTCCCCTATCCAATCAGAGAAGAAAGACTTCAAATAATAATGTTTATTAAAAAAATATATATATATATTATTTATCTTTTTTTTTTTTTTCGGGTCACCCCCCCCCCCATCGGCGATTACCCACATCATCATCATTATTTTATTATATACCATTCCTACTGCGCTTGCGCTGTCAAAATTCAGTAACTATCCATGTTGCGCAATTAGGAGGCAGTGAGCCGGTCCGCTGCCCTCCATAAATTGCGCAACATGTATCTGAATAAGTCTGCTCAGCTCACTTAGAGCTAGCGCCACCCAGTGGTGTCTCGCAGGGCCCCCATCAAGCTCCAATGGAAGCGGTTCTCAAAACCGCCTCCATGATGGAGCTAGTCCACACAGCCAATCAGCATCACTGCTGCCGAGGAGGCGTGCATGCTGGGCTTCTGATTGACAGACAGAGTATGCGTGACGTCACGGTCGCGCCGACACAGGCGGGAGGAACACTGAGCAGGAGTCAGGAGGGAGCTGCTGAGAGAGAGGCTTGATGTGGCGTGGCTGCCCTGCTGAAGTTAATCCAGAAGTGCTCTGTGCGACACTGCGACTGCGGTCAATTTGGTCAAGTGCCTGCCTGCCTACTGTGGACAGGAGTGTGGACTCGGTCGACCAGGGAGGGAGCTAGGAGGAGCTGTCAGTTGCTGTTGTGGGAGTTTTTGTACAGAGGCTGAGTAAGTAATAATGATAAGCAATGAGCAAAAACAGTGTTATAACAGTGGGGTCTACTAGAAAGTTACTTAGAGACAATGTTCTAAACCAAAAATAAGTTACCTAGGACTGAAGTCAAATCTACAGCATGGCCTTCCAAATGGCTATGTGCAGTGCAGTCAAATGGCCAACACTGACGATGCCCTATAAAATGTAGTAAAAATAACTTAAAAATGTGAACCAAGATAGCTGCCACACTGAAGAGAGGATGGAGTTCAAAAATGGCTGTTACCTTGAGGAGGGCAAAAATGGCTGCTTTAAATTTGCAAAGTAAATAAAAAAAAAATTAAAAAATATATAAAAAAAAAAGAAAAAAAAGTGTAAAACAGAACTGTTGGATTATTGTTGCTGAGTGCCAATTTGTTTCCTCTACCTTTATTGGTAATATAATACTTTCTCAGCAATGTTTGTTAGTTATACCTTCTTGTGATGTCTTTAGCATCTCAGGAAGTGACAGCCAATGGTTAGTACAGTTTGTCTAACACGTGTTTATTTAAGTAGCTCAGGATATTAAATGTAGGTTATTGATGTTGCAGATTAGAAGTTGTATGATTATAAAAGCAGCTCAGTGTATGAACAATAAAGTGATTATACCCTTAAAGGGACACTGAACCCAACATTTTTCTTTCGTGATTCAGATAGAGCATGAAATTTTAAAGCAACTTTCTAATTTACTCTTATTATCACATTTTCTTCATTCTCTTCGTATCTTTATTTGAAATGCAAGAATGTAAGTTTAGATGCCTGCCCATTTTTGGTGAACAACCTGGATTGTCCTTGCTGATTGGTGGATAAATTCATCCACCAATAAAAAAGTGCTGTCCAGAGTTCTGATTTAAAAAAAAAGCTTAGATGCCCTCTTTTTCAAATAAAGATAGCAAGAGAATGAAGAAAAAATGATAATAGGAGTAAAATAGAAAGTTGCTTTAAATTGCATGCTCTATCTGAATCACAAAAGAAAAAAATGGGGTTTAGTGTCCCTTTAAATAGATGTAATTATTTGGACAGCTAGCAGTATTCAGAGTTTAAAGCTGCTCTGAAAATTATTTTCTGTCCTCATTGTGAATGTTTTCCTCGGCTGCTGTTTGCTGTGCTGCTCTGATCAGTGAAGGGGTTACCCCACTTCATACTTCTTAGGTCTCTCTATAATTTCACACAGTCAAAATAATTTACTGACTTCTCAGTGTGAGCACTTGAAATACAATGTGTCTACCTCTCAACTGTTCATATCTGCCAGTGAGTGTATGTGTGTATCCTCAGTCCGAGAGGTGTCAGTGTATGTGTGTATCCTCAGTCCTAGAGGTGTCAGTGTATGTGTGTATCCTCAGTCCTAGAGGTGTCAGTGTATGTGTGTATCCTCAGTCCTAGAGGTGTCAGTGTATGTGTGTATCCTCAGTCCTAGAGGTGTCAGTGTATGTGTGTATCCTCAGTCCTAGAGGTGTCAGTGTATGTGTGTATCCTCAGTCCTAGAGGTGTCAGTGTATGTGTGTATCCTAAGTCCTAGAGGTGTTAGTGTATGTGTGTATCCTCAGCCCTAGAGGTGTCAGTGTATGTGTGTACCCTCAGCCCTAGAGGTGTTAGTGTATGTGTGTATCCTCAGTCCTGGAGGTGTTAGTGTATGTGAGTTTTTATTTTATGATTCAGATCAGGTATACATTTAATTAGAAAATTTACAATTTACTTCTATTATTTAATTTGCTTCCATTTCTTGTTATGATTTGCTGAAAGGTTTATCTAGGAAAGCTCAGGAGCAGCAAAGAACCTAGGTTCTAGCTGCTGATTGGGGGCTGCATATATAAACCCGATTGTCATTGGCTCACCCATGTGTTCAGTTAGAAACCTGTAGTGCATTGCTGCTCCTTCAACAAATGATACAAAGAGAATGAAGGAGATTAGATAAAAGAAGTAAATTGGAAAGTAGTTTCAAATAATTGTTCTACCTAAATCATGAAATAAAAATGTAGGGTTTCATGTCCCTTTAAGAAATACAATGGCAGTTGCTTTGTAAAGAAGGCTAAATTAAAAACTAATAGCGAAAACAAATTGGAATGTGTTACTTAAAGGGATAGGAAAGTCAAAATTAAACTTGAATGTTTGAGATAGGGCAAGTAATTTTAAGACACTTAAAATTCACTTCTATTTTTTTCTCTTAGTATCCCTTGTTGAAAACTAATGCACACATATCATACACTAGCACTGGGAGCTAGCTGCTGATTGGTGCCTGCACACATTTGTCCCTAACTAGATGTGTTGTATGTTCTATCCAAACCAGGAAAGAACATTTTGGGGTTTCCTGTCCCTTTAAGATTTATTTTAGTAGATTAATGTTAATTTGTTTTACAATGTTAAAGGAGCATTAAACACAATGTTTCTCTTTCAAGTTTCAGATAAAAAAAAAATATATATATTGAACAATTTTACATTTTACTTCTGTTATCTATTTTGCTTTTTCCTTTTGGTATCATTTGAAAAGCATACCTAGGTAGGCTAAGGAGCAGCAATGCACTACTGGGAGCATCTGGTGATTGGTGGCTGCACATATATGCCTCTTGTCATTGGCTCATTTAATGTGTTCAGTTAGCAGCACCCAGTAGTTCATTCCTGCATATCCTTCTACAAAGGATACCAAGAGAATGAAGCAAATTTTATAATAGCAGTAAATTGGACCTGCAACCTGCTTATTTAATCGTAAATTTAAGCTGCCTCTGTCGGGTTCATATATGTGTTTCTCTGGCGTATCACAGCCAGTGCCTCACCAGCCTCTGACGTCACCGCACGTCACTGGAATGGAGGGTTTCTTTATGATGCCCATCAGCATAGTCAATGCACAGAATTTTTTAAATTCTGGCACATTGATGAGGGCCCATTGCTGTTTTGCCAAATATGTTTCAGGCTTTGCAGCACGGAACTGATGGGCATATAAATTAGTTTCGGCGACAATGTTCCCCAATACATCATCGCCCAGAAACACCTCCAGAAACTGTTGTGGGCTAAAACCTGCATTATCTATATTTATGCCAGGATTTGCTGTAAAGGGTGGTATATCTGGCATCTGGAGATGGGGCGTTACCCACTGTTCAGCGGCAAAGACAGCAACACACCTCTTCTGGCAGGGGGACTAGCAGGGGGGCTAGCAGCCACAGATACATCACTATCACAGAAAAAAAAAAAAAAATACTAAAAAAAATCCACACAAAATTTAAATTAACTAAATGGCTCTGAAAAGAACCTTTGGGTCTCTCAAAAAATTACAACAAAATTAACCCCTAAAAAATGCACAGGCAGCAAAAAAGTACAGCTATGCTACAGCCAGTGATTTATAGCGATCACTGGCAAGCTAGGGGTTAATCGCTCTGAAAATTAAATTAGCTAAATGGCTCTGAAAAGAGCCTTTGGGTCTCAAAAAATTACAACAAAAATTAACCCCTAAAAAAATGCACAGACAGCAAAAAAGTGCAGTTATGCTACTGCCAGTGATTTATAGCGATCATTGGCAAGCTAAGGGTTAATGGCTCTGAAAATAGCCTTTGGGTCTCTCAATTTTTAACAAATAAATGAAATAAATTTCTCTCTCCTTAGCACAGGTCTCTCTCTCCAACAAAAACGCAAGTGAGGAGAGGGAGGGAGATCCACACTGATCAGAGTCAATATATACAAATATTGATATGATCAGACAAATGGGATATTTTATCATGATTTTTTTTGTGTGGAAGGTTTAGATTGGGTGACCCTAGCTTGCCCCTATGATGAGGCAGGCTAGGGACACCCCCAGTGGCCCCATGATGCACTGGGCATCGCCATCTTGGAAGCTTAATGGGGGTGGGGGGCTATATGGGGCTTTTTATTTTATATAAAAAAACTTTTTTTTTTTTTTTAAATTTTTATTTTATTACTAAGTGCCTCGACCCACCGAAGCCTGTCCGATCGCTTCAGATGCTCTGCTACACTGCCGGGCTCCACGTGGAGCGAAACCGGAAGTGATCACTCGTTGGGGAGGGATCAATCCGGTCCCGGCACTCGGGAACAGTATTGCAGGATTCCTCTCCTTCAAACAATTCCTTAACTAGCGCTTTAACAGTATTGTATGGGGATCAAATTACCAGCAATCCGCTTATGGAAACAGCACAGTCAGTATAAACCGTTAAGTGGATAAACAGTACCTTGTACTCCGTTTGTTGCCTTTCCGCCAAACAAGCTCAGGCATCCACCACGGTCCCGGTCTGAATCCTCTATAGTAGATCCTTTATTCCACCTCACCGTCAAGTAGTGAATATTCACAACGCCTCCTTTATAAAGCAGCCGCTTTAAGTGTTGCCCTGCAAACTGGCAACAGACTTCTGTCGGTCTGTCAAATAAATCCAAATACGAGTAGGAAAAGAAAGGGAGTCGGGGCAACAGGCTGAAAACATAAAACTTAACGTTTATTGCCAGTACACAGGAGTAAAATCATCAGTGTATCAAGTAAAATCACAGAGAGCCAGTACAGCAGCGGTCTATACATTGAGGCATTGCTGCAATACTGCTAGAGCGGCAGGAAGCGATCTCTATCTCTTCCAGCGCTCAGTTTAGCCGACGACGTACAGGGTACGTCCTCGGTCGTTAACTGTATTTTTTTGGAGGACGTACCCCATACGTCGTCGGTTGCTAAGGGGTTAAACACACAGATAACTAGGATCAGTAATTCAAACAGTATATGTTCTATAATATATGATTATTTAGGGTTGCCAGGTGTCTGGTATTAGACCGGTATTTCAGGTTACTGCCCAGGGACTGTCCGGTATTTCAGGTTACTGCCCCAGTTATTTTATTTAATAAAAACCGGACATAGCCTTAGGTTGTTAATGTGTTTGCTTTTAAAATATTTTAAATTCTTTTACTATTTAAGTTGCTTCAGCAGCATCTGGGCCAACCTACTACCCAGCAGAAGTAAAACAAGCCTATTAGCACAGCCACCGGCACCCCGTCTAGCCCTACTGAGGAGTCACTTGTCTCGCTGATCCTGATGTGCGGTGCCCCTCAGCCTGCGCCGTGCGTACTGCCTGTGTGTGTCGGACGTCACGTGATCACGCACGTGACATCACAACAGCGGGCTGCGCTAGTCTATGCTGCTGCTGAGCCTGTGTGACTGAATTCACTCAGTCAGAGCCAGCAAGCAAGTGCAACTAGCAAGATCATAGGACCTACTGTCTGGGGTCCTGGGTCTGGATCGTTAAATAGTGCCACTTCCAGCCATTGCCAATAATAGGCCATTGAATAAGTGTGTCACTTGAAGCAGGGAGATCTTAGAAGATAGATCAGACTCACTCAGTCCAAAAATACAATCAAAACAATGAGGTATGTCTCAGTCTGAGTCTCAGACAGGTCTTTTAAATAATTGTTATATGTTAATATCACCCTTCCTTCACCCACACAAAATGTGTATATATACAGTATATATATATATATATATATATATATATATATATATATATATATATATATATATATATATATATATATATATATATATATATATATATATATATATATATATATATATAGTCCAGTATGAGAGAATTCACTGAGCCAAAAGATACTGTTTCAAAAAGTTCTTGCATGTGTAGCGGTAGATACAAACAGACAAATCTACCCAGTAATATCCACAGATAGCAGTGACCATATACAATAGCAAGACTTCAAAGGTGATTGAATCACAGGATCGAACTGTTATGTGCGTATAGAATGGCAGTCTCTCCCAACCAATCAAGCTCAAGATTCAAGTGACATACAGTATTAAGCATAAAGATGCACACACTCGGTAGGAATTGCAAGTTAAATGCCAGCATCCGGTGCTCTAGCAACAACAGCCGTGCATTCCTTACCGCTCCGTAGTTTGTCCGAGTCACGGGGTCACTTCCTCACACCTCCGAAAACTTGCTCAGGTACTCCGCTGTATGCACCCATCGTGTAATACATTCAACGGTTGAAGTGGGAGGGAGGAAAGAGGGGGGCGTATCCAAGTAGCTTCTGAACAGGTAAGAAAGTCACCGTGCTCTCTTTTTGCCTCTGGATTTTCAGGCAATGTAGATAGAGAGTAAAGAGAACGGACAATCCAGGGCAAGTTAAAAACAATATCCTTTATTCACAAACGATAAAAAGGTTCCAAGAGGGTCCATAGTCAGGTTAGCAAGGCAGCACAGGCAAACTTTACTATGGACCCTCTTGGAACCTTTTTATTGTTTGTGAATAAAGGATATTGTTTTTAACTTGCCCTGTATTGTCCGTTCTCTTTACTCTCTCCACGTCCTCTGTGTATTTGCAAGATTAAACACTACTGGGGGGGGGGGGGGTTGTAATCCCTTCTCCCCCCAGTTGTTGGGGGACAATGATTAGTGATAGTGAGTGGACTATGCCTCTCACACTAGAGCACAGAGATCATCAAATTATGTTAAAGGAGTCGTTGACTAGGCTCATAATTGCAATCAAAATAAAGCAGTAGGTTACAAGGGTTTCTGTATATAAGTAATTGCTTCCATTCTTTCTGGCAAGGATTTATTACTATATAGTTGGCCAACAAAAAGTCAACACTGTATATGGCTCACAAGGGGTTAACACACACACATTAATATAGAGCTAACAGTGGGTTGACAGGGATTTATATGTGTCTGAAAGAGAAAGTTAACACTACTCTGTATGTGTGTATGTATATATATATATATATATATATATATATATATATATATATATATATATATATATATATATATATATATATATATATATATATATATATATATATATATATATATATATATATATATATATATATATATATATATATATATATGGGACAGAAAGCGAAAAAAGTGGTAGAAGGCGCTAGACTGAGGGGGTGGAAAAGAGATATAGGAGAAAATCTAATCTCAATCTAGAAGGTAGAATCCCCCGGGAGCAAAAAACCAACCATATAGCAGCTATCCCTTAGTGAGCAGAGAAGCAATTGTGCTGGCCGAGAAGAACAGGGAATCCCCGGCTGGCACAGTGCTTATCCCCCTGTGTAAATATGTATCTGAAGAGGCTATGATAAGGGATATGATAGCGCTGGTTGTTAGGAGACAATGTAAAACACAATTAATATGTGTGACTAGATGCCAATTATAATACAGAATACACAGCAAATCAAACACAATGTTAAAAAAACACACACTATAAAATAGAGTGGAGAGTTGAATACAAAATGTCCCAAATACTGGAGAACTTATATGTTGTATATATACAGTGGTAGAATTCGAGACTTGGGATGTGGGTGAAATGCACACTTACAGAAATGAACCTCAATCGTATGAGGTAAGGAAACAGCACATCAGGGAGTCACTCTTAGTAGGCTTGGCCCCTTAGGATATAGGGGAAACTTCCAAACAATAGGCTTGTCTTTTTCCCTTCTGCTTTACCGGGTGTATGTGAAACTTCAGGGAGTTGGAGCCTTTTTCCTTGGCCTCTTTTGGTATGGGTCCTCTCAGGATGGTAGTGTAAACGATATATAAGAGAAAGAAATACCAAAATAGTGTGATATCGTTTAAAAATCAAACATTTTATTCACATATGTACACTCCTAAAAATGCCTGCTTACATCAAAAATCCTCACAAGTATGAGGTATTTGTACAGCGATATACAGCAAATGCAGTCCAATATATGCACTGTGTACTAATAACTGCAGTGGAATGACCACAGATAGTGAAATGGCCACAGGTAGCCAAAGAAACCACAAATGTAGCAGCAAGTATCCACAAAATACTGAGATCAGTGGATAGGTTAAAAACTCTTATCTGTAAAGTATACTGCACCAGAGATTCTGGTTGGTAAAAACAGTCCGTTCATATAAGGTGAAGTCTAACGCGTTTCAAAGGTTGTAGTAATAACTCCTTCTTCTTCAGAGACTGTTTAGTGTTTGAACGGCTGTTCCTTTTATTCCCGTTTCGTCTCGCGGGATTTTAGAGGAAAGTTCTAAACGCGCTTCTAATTGGACTGTGCGCTCACACCTCTGATGACGAATGTAAAGTTCATCCTGATTCGTTAAAAACGGAGGTGTGAATTTCTAATCTGCAAAGCAGCGTGAGTTGAGGACACCACTCCTCCAAGATAAGACGTATTACAGCGTGTAATCCTGATACATCTATCTTGGTGATACAGAGGGAAATGACTATAATCTTTGGGCAGGTGTGACTAAATCATGACCCCTTTGTAATATACAGGACAGAACGAGGCCACTTAAACCATACATTACATGCTAAAGAAAAATGAATCTTATAACAATACTTTACAATTATCCTGCGTATTATTGCAAATGATACAATCCTGTGGGGATTATGGTTAAGCAGTACTATATCACAATTGCATACTAAATGTAACATGAAACAATTGGGAAACAGAAAAACAAAAAGACAAAACAACACAGACGTCATATTGGATAAACAGAAATAATAAAAAGTGAAAAGTATTAGAGCTCTAATACTTTTCACTTTTTATTATTTCTGTTTATCCAATATGACGTCTGTGTTGTTTTGTCTTTTTGTTTTTCTGTTTCCCAATTGTTTCATGTTACATTTAGTATGCAATTGTGATATAGTACTGCTTAACCATAATCCCCACAGGATTGTATCATTTGCAATAATACGCAGGATAATTGTAAAGTATTGTTATAAGATTCATTTTTCTTTAGCATGTAATGTATGGTTTAAGTGGCCTCGTTCTGTCCTGTATATTACAAAGGGGTCATGATTTAGTCACACCTGCCCAAAGATTATAGTCATTTCCCTCTGTATCACCAAGATAGATGTATCAGGATTACACGCTGTAATACGTCTTATCTTGGAGGAGTGGTGTCCTCAACTCACGCTGCTTTGCAGATTAGAAATTCACACCTCCGTTTTTAACGAATCAGGATGAACTTTACATTCGTCATCAGAGGTGTGAGCGCACAGTCCAATTAGAAGCGCGTTTAGAACTTTCCTCTAAAATCCCGCGAGACGAAACGGGAATAAAAGGAACAGCCGTTCAAACACTAAACAGTCTCTGAAGAAGAAGGAGTTATTACTACAACCTTTGAAACGCGTTAGACTTCACCTTATATGAACGGACTGTTTTTACCAACCAGAATCTCTGGTGCAGTATACTTTACAGATAAGAGTTTTTAACCTATCCACTGATCTCAGTATTTTGTGGATACTTGCTGCTACATTTGTGGTTTCTTTGGCTACCTGTGGCCATTTCACTATCTGTGGTCATTCCACTGCAGTTATTAGTACACAGTGCATATATTGGACTGCATTTGCTGTATATCGCTGTACAAATACCTCATACTTGTGAGGATTTTTGATGTAAGCAGGCATTTTTAGGAGTGTACATATGTGAATAAAATGTTTGATTTTTAAACGATATCACACTATTTTGGTATTTCTTTCTCTTATATATCGTTTACACTACCATCCTGAGAGGACCCATACCAAAAGAGGCCAAGGAAAAAGGCTCCAACTCCCTGAAGTTTCACATACACCCGGGAAAGCAGAAGGGAAAAAGACAAGCCTATTGTTTGGAAGTTTCCCCTATATCCTAAGGGGCCAAGCCTACTAAGAGTGACTCCCTGATGTGCTGTTTCCTTACCTCATACGATTGAGGTTCATTTCTGTAAGTGTGCATTTCACCCACATCCCAAGTCTCGAATTCTACCACTGTATATATACAACATATAAGTTCTCCAGTATTTGGGACATTTTGTATTCAACTCTCCACTCTATTTTATAGTGTGTGTTTTTTTAACATTGTGTTTGATTTGCTGTGTATTCTGTATTATAATTGGCATCTAGTCACACATATTAATTGTGTTTTACATTGTCTCCTAACAACCAGCGCTATCATATCCCTTATCATAGCCTCTTCAGATACATATATATATATATATATATATATATTATATGTGTGTGTGTGTTATCTGTTATCTCAGAGAATTGGGAATAGACAACTAGCGCCTTGAATCGGTTACCTGCTACACTATAAACAGACCCCCTAATAAGGTCCTGTAAGAATTGCAATGTTTAAGATTGTGTATAGGAGCACCTAAAAAAGGCTAAGGTAAACACCAGGTTTCTTCTCCAAAAACACCTAAAATTTCTTTAGGCGTATCTAAATAGTAACTAATTAATTAGTTACTATTTAGATACACCTAAAGAAATTTTAGGTGTTTTTGGAGAAGAAACCTGGTGTTTACCTTAGCCTTTTTTAGGTGCTCCTATACACAATCTTAAACATTGCAATTCTTACAGGACCTTATTAGGGGGTCTGTTTATAGTGTAGCAGGTAACCGATTCAAGGCGCTAGTTGTCTATTCCCAATTCTCTGAGATAACAGATAACACACACACATATAATATATATATATATATATATATATATATATATATATATATATGTGTGTGTGTGTTATCTGTTATCTCAGAGAATTGGGAATAGACAACTAGCGCCTTGAATCGGTTACCTGCTACACTATAAACAGACCCCCTAATAAGGTCCTGTAAGAATTGCAATGTTTAAGATTGTGTATAGGAGCACCTAAAAAAGGCTAAGGTAAACACCAGGTTTCTTCTCCAAAAACACCTAAAATTTCTTTAGGCGTATCTAAATAGTAACTAATTAATTAGTTACTATTTAGATACACCTAAAGAAATTTTAGGTGTTTTTGGAGAAGAAACCTGGTGTTTACCTTAGCCTTTTTTAGGCGCTCCTATACACAATCTTAAACATTGTTATCTGTTTGGCTGTCCAGTATTTTTTTCGAAGGACAGCTTGGCAACCCTAGATGTATTTAATACATCAATAAAAACAAGTCCTTCCATTAATGGTGCAATATAATATGTGTATATTTATGGATGCTACTTATAGAGACTCCCCCCACGTATAACTGATTCCATAACCTGCCTCCTACTCTAATGAATACATTCAGAGAGCACACAAATGTAGTTTGTATTGATTTTTAGAATTGCACCAGGCGCCATGATTTATCTTCCTGCTAAAGGTTCTTTTTAAAAGTGTTTAGAGATAGAAAACCACATATTAAACTGACAGTGTAACAATAAGGAAAAGGAAATGCTGTATATAACACTAGTTGTTCTTCAACCTGGGCACTCCTGCCAGTCTTAAGATCCAGAAGGAAATGAGACAGACGCCACCTGCTGGCAAAATCACAGCAATTATTTGTCACTAAAATGATACAGTAGCGGTGATTGTGTTTAAGTAGTAAATCCAGATAAAATCCCATCTAATTAGCTCATTCTGTGTCATAAAGTGACAATGACGTATAAATCCCATCTCTTCCATCTATAGATTATACTCAAATTAAAAGTAAAATGGATCCTGCAGGCCACTGAATGGGCATTAGATTGTTGACACAACTACAACAGAACCATTACTGCTCACAACTTTGCTATTGTGCCTGCAGAGCGGTCATCTTATTTTAACCATTTACAGGGGCCAGCATTTTCATACTGGGTGCCGCCATTCTGGAGCTTAAAGGGACATAAAACCCAAATCTATTCCTTCATGATTCAGATAGAGCATACAATTTTAACCAACTTTCCAATTTATTTCTATAATAATTTTATTTCTCGTTTTCTGGTTATCCTTTCTTGAAAAGAAGGAAGGTAAGTTCATGAGTGTGCATGTGTCTGTTGTACTATGTTGCAACAGTTTTGCAACAATGGTCTACATTAACATTAGTGCTCCAGATATGTGAAAGCTACCTATCTAGCTATCTCTTCAACAAATAATAACAAGAGAACAAAGCAAATTGAATAATATGAATTAAAAAAAAAAATGTATTCCCTATCTGAATAATGAAAGATTTTTTTGGGGTTTTATGTCCGTTTAAACTTTATGATGGCAAACTTAGACTAAGCAGCTGTTAATGAATCATTTGTAGTTTTTGTTCTTTAGTTTCTAAAATGCCTATCTTTATTATAATTCATCTTTATTTCTTATCTTTGTCTTATTCCCAGCCGGCCCCTCTCGCTGCGCTGTTTCTTTATTGTTTTCTGCTATCGAATCAGATTTTTTGCCGCACGGCTCATTGTTTGCTATACGCATGCAAAGTATCCCCAGTAGTCCCTGTGATGTAAAAGTAAACAGTAAATTGGAGGAGCTTACAGTATGTTATATTTCACTGTTTACTTGGATAACACTATGTAGGTGATCTGCACATGCGCGGATTGTCTATTGCTTACCACGTATAGAATGGGTGGGACCTGTGGCTGGTTATTGCTATCGCAAGCTTGTGGTAGCAATTAGCGCTCAAAAAATTAACCAGAGGTCACACCTCTGGTTAATTCTCAAAATATCCCACAATGGGCCCCAAAATAACATAACTAAGCAGTTGTTTGGGGGTATGGGATGTTAGAAGAAAAATGGCACTGAAAAGTGCCTTTACATCGCAGTCTATTGGGACTGTGTGTTCTCAGTTAATATGTATATGCTTATATACATATATATGTACGTGTTAGTATGTGTATATACTCATATTAGCACATAAAACATAATTTATGTAAGAACTTACCTGATAAATTCATTTCTTTCATATTAGCAAGAGTCCATGAGCTAGTGACGTATGGGATATACATTCCTACCAGGAGGGGCAAAGTTTCCCAAACCTTAAAATGCCTATAAATACACCCCTCACCACACCCACAATTCAGTTTAACGAATAGCCAAGAAGTGGGGTGATAAGAAAAAAGTGCGAAAGCATATAAAATAAGGAATTGGAATAATTGTGCTTTATACAAAAAAAATCATAACCACCACAAAAAAGGGCGGGCCTCATGGACTCTTGCTAATATGAAAGAAATGAATTTATCAGGTAAGTTCTTACATAAATTATGTTTTCTTTCATGTAATTAGCAAGAGTCCATGAGCTAGTGACGTATGGGATAATGACTACCCAAGATGTGGATCTTTCCACACAAGAGTCACTAGAGAGGGAGGGATAAAATAAAGACAGCCAATTCCTGCTGAAAATAATCCACACCCAAAATAAAGTTTAATGAAAAACATAAGCAGAAGATTCAAACTGAAACCGCTGCCTGAAGTACTTTTCTACCAAAAACTGCTTCAGAAGAAGGAAATACATCAAAATGGTAGAATTTGGTAAAAGTATGCAAAGAGGACCAAGTTGCCGCTTTGCAAATCTGATCAACCGAAGCTTCATTCCTAAACGCCCAGGAAGTAGAAACTGACCTAGTAGAATGAGCTGTAATCCTATGAGGCGGAGTCTTACCCGACTCAACATAGGCAAGATGAATTAAAGATTTCAACCAAGATGCCAAAGAAATGGCAGAAGTTTTCTGGCCTTTCTAAAACCGGAAAAGATAACAAATAAACTAGAAGTCTTTCGGAAAGACTTAGTAGCTTCAACAAAATATTTCAAAGCTCTAATAACATCAAAGAATGCAACGATTTCTCCTTAGAATTCTTAGGATTAGGACATAATGAAGGAACCACAATGTCTCTACTAATGTTGTTGGAATTCACAACTTAGGTAAAAATTCAAAAGAAGTTCGCAACACCGCCTTATCCTGATGAAAAATCAGAAAAGGAGACTCACAAGAAAGAGCAGATAATTCAGAAACTCTTCTGGCAGAAGAGATGGCCAAAAGGAACAAAACTTTCCAAGAAAGTAATTTAATATCCAATGAATGCATAGGTTCAAATGGAGGAGCTTGAAGAGCCCCCAGAACCAAATTCAAACTCCAAGGAGGAGAAATTGACTTAATGACAGGCTTTATACGAACCAAAGCTTGTACAAAACAATGAATATCAGGAAGAATAGCAATCTTTCTGTGAAAAAAAACAGAAAGAGCAGAGATTTGACCTTTCAAGGAACTTGCGGACAAACCCTTATCTAAACCATCCTGAAGAAACTGTAATATTCTCGGTATTCTAAAAGAATGCCAAGAAAAATGATGAGAAAGACACCAAGAAATATAAGTCTTCCAGACAGAGTCAGAGAAACCTCTTTGACCAAGAATCAAGCGTTCAATCTCCATACCTTTAAACTTAAGGATTTCAGATCCTGATGGAAAAAAGGACCTTGAGACAGAAGGTCTGGGCTTAACGGTAGAGTCCACGGTTGGCAAGAGGCCATCCGGACAAGATCCGCATACCAAAACCTGTGAGGCCATGCCGGAGCTACCAGCAGAACAAACGAGCATTCCTTCAGAATCTTGGAGATTACTCTTGGAAGAAGAACTAGAGGCGGAAAGATATAGGCAGGATGATACTTCCAAGGAAGTGATAATGCATCCACTGCCTCCGCCTGAGGATCCCGGGATCTGGACAGATACCTGGGAAGTTTCTTGTTTAGATGAGAAGCCATCAGATCTATTTCTGGAAGTTCCCACATTTGAACAATCTGAAGAAATACCTCTGGGTGAAGAGACCATTCGCCCGGATGCAACGTTTGGCGACTGAGATAATCCGCTTTCCAATTGTCCATACCTGGGATATGAACCGCAGAGATTAGACAGGAGCTGGATTCCGCCCAAACCAAAATTCGAGATACTTCTTTCATAGCCAGAGGACTGTGAGTCCCTCCTTGATGATTGATGTATGCCACAGTTGTGACATTGTCTATCTGAAAACAAATGAACAACTCTCTCTTCAGAAGAGGCCAAGACTGAAGAGCTCTGAAAATTGCACGGAGTTCCAAAATATTGATCGGAAATCTCACCTCCTGAGATTCCCAAACCCCTTGTGCCGTCAGATACCCCCACACAGCTCCCCAACCTGTAAGACTTGCATCTGTTGAGATTATAGTCCAGGTCGGAAGAACAAAGAAGCCCCCTGAACTAAACGATGGTGATCTGTCCACCATGTCAGAGAGTGTCGTAAAATCGGTTTAAAGATATTAATTGAGATATCTTTGAGTAATCCCTGCACCATTGGTTCAGCATACAGAGCTGAAGAGGTCGCATGTGAAAACGAGCAAAGGAGATCGCATCTGATGCGGCAGTCCTAAGACCCAACATTTCCATGCATAAGGCTACCAAAGGGAATGATTGTGACTGAAGGTTTTGACAAGCTGATATCAATGTTAAACTTCTCTTGTCTGACAAGGACAGAGTCATAGACACTGAATCTATCTAGAAACCTAAAAAGGTTACCCTTGTCTGAGGAATCAATGAACTGATTGGTAAATTGATCCTCCAACCATGAACTTGAAGAAACAACACAAGTCGATTCGTATGAGATTCTTCGAAAATGAGAAGACTGAGCAAGTACCAAGATATTGTCCAAATAAGGAAATACCAAAACCCTATTCTCTGATTACAGAAAGAAGGGCACCGAGAACCTTTGAAAAAAATTCTTGGAACTGAGGCTAGGCCAAACGGTAGAGCCACAAAACTGGTAATGCTTGTCTAAAAAGAGAATCTCAGACACTAAAAATGATCTGGATGAATCGGAATATGCAGATACACATCCTGTAAATCTATTGTAGACATATAATGCCCTTGCTAAACAAAAGGCAGGATAGTCCTACAGTAACCATCTTGAATGTTGGTATCCTAACATAACGAATCAATAATGATAGATCCGGAACTGGTCTGAAGGAATTGACCTTCTTTGGTACAATGAAGAGATAAAATAAAACCCCAGCCCCTGTTCCAGAACTGGAACTGGCATAAATACTCCAGCCAACTCTAGATCTGAAACACATTTCAGAAATGCTGAGCCTTTGCTGTGTTAACTGGGACACGGGAAAGAAAAGAATCTCTTAGCAGGAGGCCTTAACTTGAAGCCAATTCTGTACCTTTCTGAAACAATGTTTCTGAAACCAGAGATTAAGAACGGAATTGATCCAAATTTCTTTGAAGAAAACGTAATCTGCCCCATACCAGCTGAGCTGGAATAAGGGCCGCACCTTCATAGGTACTTAGGAGCTGGCTATAGGTTTCTATAAGGCTTGGATATATTCCAAACTGGAAATAGTTTCCAAACTGATACCGCTCCTGAGGATGAAGGATCAGGCTTTTGTTCCTTGTTGTGAGAAAAGGAACGAAAATGATTATTTACCCTGGAAAGAAAGGGAAAGCAAAGTTGACTTAGAAGACATGTCAGCATTCCAATTTTAATCCATAAAGCTTTTCTAGCTAAAATAGCTAGAGACATATACCTGACATCAACTCTAATGATATCAAAAGATGGTATCACCAATAAAATTATTAGCATGTTATAGAATAATAATAATGCTATAAAATTATGATCTGTTACTTGTTGCGCTAAAGCTTCTAACCAAAAAGTTGAAGCTTCAGCAACATCCGCTAAAAATATAGCAGGTCTAAGAAGATTACCTGAACATAAGTAAGCTTTTCTTAGAAAGGATTCAATTTTCCTATTTAAAGGAACCTTAAATGAAGTACTATCTGCCGTAGGAATAGTAGTACATTAGCAGGAGTAGAGACAGCCCCATAACCTTAGGGATTTTTGTCCCAAAAAACTCTAATCTGTCAGATGGCACAGGATATAATTTGCTTAAACGTCTAGAAGGAGTAAATAAATTACCCAAATTATTCCATTCCCTGGAAATTACTTCAGAAATAGCATCAGGGAGATAAAATACTTCTGGAATAACTACAGGAGATCTAAAAACCTTATTTAAACGTTTACATTTAGTATCAAGAGGACCAGAATCCTCTATTTCTAATGCAAATAACACTTCTTTAAGTAAAGAACGAATAAATTCCATCTTGAACAAATACAAAGATTTATCAGCATCAACCTCTGAGACAGAAACCTCTGAACCAGAAGAACCATTATCAGTATCACAATGATGATGTTCATTTAAAAATTCATCTGAAAAAAGAGAAGTTTTAAAAGACTTTTATGTATACTAGAAGGAGAAATAATAGACATAGCCTTCTTAATGGATTTAAAAAATAAAATCTCTTATGTTATCAGGAACACTCTGAAAATTAGATGTTGACGGAACAGCAACAGGTAATGTAACAGTACTAAAGGAAATTTTATCTGCATTAATAAGTTTGACATGACATGCAATACAAATAACAGCTGGAGAAACAGATACCAAAAGTTTATAGCAGATACACTTAGCTTGGTAGCTCCAGCACTGTGCAGTGATTTTCCTGAAGTATCTTCTGACTCAGTTGCAACGTGGAACATCTTGCAATATGTAAAAGAAAAAAACAACATATAAAGCAAAATTGATCAAATTCCTTAAATGACAGTTTCAGGAATGGGAAAAAAATGCCAGTGAACAAGCTTCTAGCAACCAGAAGCAATAAATAATGAGGAGACAAAAATGACGCCCATATTTTTTAGCGCCAAAAAAGACGCCCACATTATTTGGCGCCTAAATGCTTTTGGCGCCAAAAATGACGCCACATCCAGAACGCCGACATTTTTGACGCAAAAAAACGTCAAAAAATGACGCAACTTCCGGCGACACGTATGACGCCGGAAACAGAAAAAAAAATTTGCGCCAAAAAAGTCCGCGCCAAGAATGACGCAATAAAATGAAGCATTTTCTGCCCCCGCGAGCCTAACATCCCACAGGGAAAAAGTCAAATTTTTTAAGGTAAGAAAAAATGATTGAAACAAATGCATTTATCCCAAATATGAAACTGACTGTCTGAAAAATAAGGAATGTTGAACATTCTGAGTCAAGGCAAATAAATGTTTGAATACATATATTTAGAACTTTATAAATAAAGTGCCCAACCATAGCTTAGAGTGTCACAGAAAATAAGATTTACTTACCCCAGGACACTCATCTACATGTTTGTAGAAAGCCAAACCAGTACTGAAACGAGAATCAGCAGAGGTAATGGTATATATAAGAGTATATCGTCGATCTGAAAAGGGAGGTAAGAGATGAATCTCTACGACCGATAACAGAGAACCTATGAAATAGACCCCGTAGAAGGAGATCACTGCATTCAAATAGGCAATACTCTCCTCACATCCCTCTGACATTCACTGCACGCTGAGAGGAAAACCGGGCTCCAACTTGCTGCGGAGCGCATATCAACGTAGAATCTAGCACAAACTTACTTCACCACCTCCATCGGAGGCAAAGTTTGTAAAACTGAATTGTGGGTGTGGTGAGGGGTGTATTTATAGGCATTTTAAGGTTTGGGAAACTTTGCCCCTCCTGGTAGGAATGTATATCCCATACGTCACTAGCTCATGGACTCTTGCTAATTACATGAAAGAAATATATATTCATATACATATTTACATATAAGTATGTGTATATACTCATATTAGCACATAAATATATATTCTTATACATATATATTTGTGTTAGTATGTGTATATACTCATATTAGCACATAAATATATATTCATATACATATTTACGTATAAGTATGTGTATATACTCATATTAGCACATAAATATATATTCATTTACGTGTTAGTATGTGTATATACTCATATTAGCACATAAATATATATTCATTTACGTGTTAGTATGTGTATATACTCATATTAGCACATAAATATATATTCCTATACATGTATATTTGTGTTAGTATGTGTTTATACTCATATTAGCACATAAATACATATATATTTACGTGTTAGTATGTGTATATACTCATATTAGCACATAAATATATATTCATATACATATATATTTACGTATAAGTATGTGTATATACTCATATTAGCACAAATATATATTCATATACATATATATTTACGTATAAGTATGTGTATATACTCATATTAGCACATAAATATATATTCATTTACATATATATTTACGTATAAGTATGTGTATATACTCATATTAGCACAAATATATATTCATATACATATATATTTACGTGTTAGTATGTGTATATACTCATATTAGCACATAAATATATATTCCTATACATATATATTTGTGTTAGTATGTGTATATACTCATATTAGCACATAAATATATATTCCTATACATATATATTTGTGTTAGTATGTGTATATACTCATATTAGCACATAAATACATATATATTTACGTGTTAGTATGTGTATATACTCATATAAGCACTTAAATATATATTCCTATACATATATATTTACGTGTTAGTATGTGTATATATTCATATTAGCACATAAATATATACTCCTATACATATATATTTACGTGTTAGTATGTGTATATACTCATATTAGCACATAACTATATATTCATATAGATATATATTTACGTGTTAGTATGTGTATATACTCATATTAGCACATAAATATATATTCCTATACATATATATTTGTGTTAGTATGTGTATATACTCATATTAGCACATAACTATATATTCATATAGATATATATTTACGTGTTAGTATGTGTATATACTCATATTAGCACATAAATATATATTCCTATACATATATATTTGTGTTAGTATGTGTATATACTCATATTAGCACATAAATACATATATATTTACGTGTTAGTATGTGTATATACTCATATTAGCACATAAATATATATTCCTATACATATATATTTGTATTTGCTGCCCATCGCTGCGTGACTTACCTCCTTCACTGCAGTAGTTCTCATGCAGTGTCTGACGGCATGAGAACAAGGCTCCCATTGGAGCCTATGAAAGTGTGCTCTCTTGAGTGCAATGCTTCCGTGCAATGCAAAACGCGAGGTCGCGTTCGCATTGCACCTCACTTGTAATACAAGCGCACATTTACATGCGCTGGTATTAAAAAGTTGAGCACAAATATCACTTTTACGGGAAACTATATTTTGCGCTCAACTTGTAATTTAGCCCATAATTCATCAAGATATATGGATTTTGTTTTGTATACAAATGCTTACATTTTTAATTATATTTATTGGAACTTGAAACACAAAATTATTGTTTCATAATTCAATGCAATTTTTAACAACTTTTTAATTCTATTATCACATTTTCTTCTTTCTCTTGGTATCTTTTGTTGAAGAGCAGGAACGTAAGTTCAGGAGTGTGCACGTGTCTGAAGCACTACTTGACAGCAGTTTTGCAAGAATGTTATCCATTTACAAGAGCACTAGATAGCAGCACTATTTCCTGTCATGTAGTGATCCAGACATCTACCTAGGTATCTCTTCAACAATAAATACCATAGGAACAATGCAACTTTGATATTAAAAGAAAATTGGAAAGTTTTTTTTAAATTCTATGCTCTGTCTGAATCATAAAATTATTTTTTGGGGGTTTCATATCCCTTTAAATGTTTCATCAACATAAGTTAGACCATAATCTGTTTGGTCTGGGGGACTGTGTTGTAGAAGAATTGCTTATCTGAAGTTTATTTTTTTATAGAAATGTATATTTTTATCTGATTAATTACATTTCTAACATGTTCTTCCCAGAACCTTTTTAAAGTACACACCTGCCAGCTGATTTTACTGGTCACCTGGCTAAAAGTTAAGCTATTATTAAGCTAAAACTAGCTAATATTAATATGGGATAGGATAGGAAAGTCAAAATTGTAATGTGCATAGATGCATTTTTATTTGAAATAGAAACAGTTTTGCAATATACTTCCAGTAGCAAAATAAAAAAGTTATTCCTGGTTTTCTTTAGAATATGCACATATCCTGTGAGGGCCCTGCACCACAATTCAAACAGCAAGCCTGCTCAAAGATGCTCAGCCAATCATGTACGCTCGACATCGCTAAATGCTTAACATTGCACAAGCATTTCTAGTAAATGCTTGTGCAATGCCGCCCACTGCTCACTAGTGGCCAAATGGCTGTTAGCAGGGGCTGTCAATCATCCTGATCGTATCTGATCAGGATGATTTCAATCCGCCAACCAAAAAAGGTGGCGGACAGGTTAAGTAGTACCAGTCTTTTGACTGCTGCTTCTTAAAGGGACACTGAACCCAATTCTTTTCTTTCATGATTTAGATAGAGCATGCAATTTTAAGCAACTTTCTAATTTACTCCTATTATCAATTTTTCTTCGTTCTCTTGCTATCTTTATTTAAAAAAGAAGGCATCTAAGCTAAGGAGCCAGACAATTTTCGGTTCAGACCCCGGACAGCGCTAGTTTATTAGTGGGTGAATTTATCCACCTATCAGAAAGAACAACCCAGGTTGCAGAGGGACACTCTGGCCCCTATTTATCAAGGGCTGGCGGACCTGATCCGACAGTGTGGATCAGGTCCGCCAGACCTCGCTGAATACGGTGAGCGATACGCTCACCGGATTCAGCATTGCACCAGCAGCTCACAAGAGCTGCTGGTGCAACACCGCCCTCTGCAGACTCGCGGCCAATCGGCTGCCAGCAGGGGGTGTCAATCAACCCGATTGTACTCGATCGGGTTGAATTGTGGCGATGTCTGTCCGCCTGCTCAGAGCAGGCGGACAGGTTATGGAGCAGCGGTCTTTGTGACCGCTGCTTCATAATTTGAAGTTTCTGGCGAGCCTACAGGCTTGACAGAAACACGGGCATCAGGCTCCATACGGAGCTTGATACATATGCCCCTCTGTGTCCTCTCTGCATCAATTTGCGGTGGTGCCATACATTGGTGGTATGGGATGGTCAGGTGGAAGGCGGGTGGGCGATCCATCGCTGGAGGGGGGCGGGAGAGAGAGGGAGGGATCAACTACCTACAGAAAATGTGTTGGGAGAGGGGGCTCTACAGAAAATCACTTGGAGGGCGCAGGTGATGAGGGGGGCCACTACAGAGTTCTTTTTTTCTTTTTCAATAAATGAAAAAAAATTGAACATTTATATAAACTGGATACTGGCAGACACCTGCCAGTACCCAAGATGGTGAATAGTAGTTAGAAGGGAGGGTTAGAGAGCTGTTTGGTGGGGGATCAAGGAGGTGGTTAGGTAAGGGGGGGAATTCTACACTGCAGGAAATAAAAATGCCCTAAAACTTTATATCGACACACTGTCTGCCAGTACCTAAGATAGTGGTGACCAGTGGGGGTGAGCGAGGGAAGAGAGCTGTTTAGGGGGGGGGGATCAGGGGGTGAGAGGTATAAGGTAGGGGATAATCTCTACATTATAGCTAAAATTAACCTTACAAGCTACCTGATTAACCCCTTCACTGCGGGCAATGTCAGAAGTGTGGTGCGCAGCTGGAGACGTTAGCATCCTTCTAATTACCAAAAAGGAATGGCAAAGCCATATATGTCTGCTATTTCTAAACAAAGGGGATCCAAGAGAAGCTTTTAAAACCATTTATGTTATGAATAATTTAAGTGAGAACCCCAAAGTTTATGAAAAAAGTTAAAAAAAATTTTTTTTATTTAATTTGGCAGTGAATTGGTGCCATGGAATATACCAAAATGGGCCTAGATCAATACCTTGGTTTGTCTACAATATATATATATATATATATATATATATATATATATATATATATATATATATATATATATATATATATATATATATATATATATATATATATATATATATATAAGTTTTGATAGGTAAATAAAAAAAACAAGGCTCTTTTCCTATTTAAAAGGTACAGGAAACTCCAACATTTTCTTTTATGATTTGGATAGAACATACAATTTTAAGCAAATTTCCAATTAACTTCTGTTATCAAATTTGCTTCATTCTCTATAACTTTGCTGAAGGAACAGCTTTGCACTACTAGCAGCTAGCTGAACACATCTAGCCAATCACAAGAGACAAATGTGTGCAGGCACCAATCAGCATCCAGCTCCCACTAGTGTACGATATGCGCATATTATTTTACAACAAGGGAAACCAAGAGAACGAAGCACATTTGAAAATAGAAGTGAATTTAAAAGTGTATTAAAATGACATGCTCTATTCGAATCATGCACATTTAATTTGACTTTCCTATCCCTTTATATGGAGTGACAACACATTGAGCAATAAAAAATAACTTTGAACTTGTAATATGAGTGCGAAAATGGAAGCTCTATTGATTATTATCAAACAATGTTAACGCACAACAGAGAGCTATTCTTTTTGCGCTCCACTTCTGATTTAGGCTTATGGGCTTTAAATTCATACCAGATTGGAGACCACATGTGACTGCTTTATCTGACTGGCTCACTGGCCTGCATGGGAGCTGCAATGTGGCTCCAGAGTGAGATTTACTTATGTGTTTATCCATTTTGTCTTCTCAGTTTTCATAAAACATGAATTAGTATTTAAAGCATGAAGCAACATGAATATCTGTTTTTAAATGGTTATACTGTGTGGTGTAACTGTCCTCTTGATGAAGACACTGATAGGGGAAAATACAAAAAAAAAGCACAGTAGTCTAAAAGATTTTCATTAAATTATACACTCAGACAGTAATAACACAAACCTCCTATGGAAACTGCTGAAATATTCTTCTTATTTATAGCATTCTATAGCAAAAGATTATAGATTCTCAGACTTACAACCAGAAACCCCCATATTGTGCTTTAGCAATAGACCTAACACAAAAATATATGACCTGCATCTGCTTCCTGAGACCTTTGGCAAAATAAGAAAGCAACACAACAGGGGCAGAGAAGAGATGTGACATGAAATGATTAGAAACATTAACACAAATAAGGAATAAAAGTAAAATCACAGTAGACCTTACCTTCTGCACTTTCAGATTGGCTCATGCGCCTGCCTCTCAAGCAGCTGCTGGCTCCACCTTAGCCTTAACTGGGCATGCTCCTGATGTGCCCTATTGATTGGTTGCAATAACAATCAATCAAAAGTCACTGTTGCTGATAAAGGATGCAGTTATATTACATCTATTTTGTTACTCAACAATACAGTGATTCACCAGAATATATGTAGGCATTAAATAGAAAACAAAAATAGCTGCTCACACAGTGGTATATGTGGAAGGCATTGCTGTTGCTGAAATACATGAGTATTAGTAATTGTATTGTAACTGCATTGTAAGTCATATTTGTTTTTCTTTTTATCCCAATTATTTTTTTCCAAGGCAAACTGCATGTTCTGGCTCATTAAAAATACATTCCTAGTACCCCTGGCTATTAACCTCATTCAGTCAAACAGGAAATAGGCAACTTTGTTCTGTGATTTGTTTTCACTGGGGAAATTAATTTAAGTGCTCTGTCCCTCCACCTATTTATTTCCCAGTTTCTAGCAAACAAATCACCTCCATATCACCCAGACCTGGATCTCTCAGTCTGGTCCATGGATCACCCGGACACAATCCCAGAATCCTCCTCTAGCCTGTTGGTCCCTGGATAAGATTTAAAGATGTTGGAGGACGTAGTTTATTATTACTATGATGCTGCTGCAATAAAATTTCATGCCAATGCAAATTTCTCATAGTGGCACCAATTTAGTCACCTGAATAAATTCACATTATTTAGCAATTATAAGCTATACAGGTCACTAAATATTAGTAATTCAAAACAGCAAGTACAAACAGCTACCTACTCTACTCTATGCTACTATTCTGCCCTAAAATGCTCTATCACTTTTCACTGCCCGGTACTATACTTCACAGGTATAAGTGTTATAGCCCAACTGATTAACATTATAATGTAAAAAATACTAATTTGTTATAACATTTAATTTTAGCACTAGCAAACCTGCAGTGCTATGTGTTTAACCCCCACAATGGGGTTAACACATAGTTAATGTAACACTCAGGAGCTGCAGAGAACTGCTGGTTCCAAACTGATACAGCTGCTGAGGGTTAGCCAATTAGCAGTGGCAGTCACACAGATGAATCATGTGACTATCACTGCTAATTGGCTTTTTGGCTGCTATAATCTCCCTTTAATCCTAATTGCAAATTCCCCCATGACAATAATGTTAAAATGCTAGGCTGTCCTACCACAGTTCCCATTGTGTGCCATCTCATTTAACTAAACCTACTAAATCGTTTAGAAGGAAAATTAACCCTTTGAGTGCTAAGCCATTTCCCACCTGGGTGCTAAGATGGATTTAAGCTTTTAAGCTTTTTTTTTACTATTTTTAAATATAATTTTTTTTAACTTTTTTATTTTTTTCCCAGATCCTCAAAACTTATACTGTTAGAAAGGTTAGGCGATTACCTTTCCAACGGTGGGTCTTGGGGGTCTGAGATACAGGCTTCTAAGTAGCATGCCCCCTTTCCCTATATTGTGCATTGTAAATTTTAAATAAAGTTGTGCGGTGATGTCATCACGTCATTGCGCGTGACGTCATCACGCAAAACGGAAAGCCCCAGCGATGCCTTTCACTATATAGGCCCGATCGCCGGGGTGGGAGTCGATGGGAGCCCCCAGATTGCGCTCAAGGTGGGTAAGTGCTAGCGATGGCTCTGAGCCGTCGTCAGCACCTGATTGGGAAAATGTGCGACGGCTCAGAGCCATCGTTAGCTCTCAAGGGTCATTAGCTCTCAAGGGGGTCTAGTCCAAAATAAACTTTCATGATTCAGATAGGGCATACCATTTTAAACAATTTTCCAATTTACTTTTATCACCAATTTTGTTTTGTTCTCTTGGTATTCTTTTTTTTTTTCTTTTTTCTTTTTTTTTTATAATTTTTATTGAGGTTGTGCATATAAATAACATTGGTCAAGAGTTCAGTAATAAACACAATAGGAACATCATAAATTGATTTAGCCATTACAAACAAAATACAAGGCTGCCAAAATACGGAAGGTCAGTAGAAAGCTATTCAACAAGTTGCTACTGAACTAGAGAAGTGGAACCTCATTTTATTTTTATATATAGGATAAATGCACCTCTATTGCTTCAACAGACCACTCATGGACCCATGTAGACTAAATGGCTTAGAGGAGGTGCTCTAATGTAAAACACGGTCACTCTTGGACCTTGAGATAAAAGTAACATGATATAGCAGGATAAACAACTTATGAAATGTATAGGGAACAAAGCGCTCTGGGGTCTGTTGTACCAGTTTACTGTGTTTTCTTTACAACAGGTTTAAGCTAGATTTATAGGGGCTCTTCAAGGCTTCTATAATGAGGATGCTATAGATGTGCAGGTTTTGTGGCATATACTAAGATAAGGCTTAAGCGTGGCTAGGTCACAAGAAGTCCCTTGGGGATACAGGAACTATTATAGTTAGCTATACCTCCTAATATGTAGGCTCATATCGTAATGAATCTGTGATATCAGCGGCAAGCTATATACCTAGTGAACTTAACTTGGGACTGCAGAGAGCCTGTACTAATATTCAACATGGCTTAGTTCTCTTTGATTTGTGTAACTATTCTCAGCATGTCACACTACCTTGGCCGCTGGCAGTGCGGGAGAATGCGGAGTTATTCTAGGGCCCTTATTAGAACCCCCGAAAACTATATGCAATCAGTCAGGCAATGCAATGCAATGCAATGAGATTCACTCTAATATACCCTGCTGTAACGAGGGTATGCCTCTAAGTATATAGTCACATAAAATTAATCCTCATGATCTCGCAGTTAGAATCCTCTAAACCATAGGGCATAGCATAAGTACGAGACTTTCTTAGTTATGGATTGAAATAACTATAGATAGAGAAGCTTACACTAAGGAAGCACTTAGACAGCCCCATGATACCGAAGTATATAACAGATTAAGAGAAAAACCCACAAAACAATATACAAAGATTCTGACTGGTATAGTCAAAACTGCTAGATACAATAATGTTATCACACAAGCCACAGAGGAAATGTTTATTCCTGATAATCCTGTAAATCCAATTTTCCACTACTTCCCCAAAGTCCACAAGAACCTTGACAATCCCCCTGGGGCACCCTATAATTGCTGGCATTAACTCGCTTAATGAACCCCTTTCCAACATAATTGATAGTTTTCTCCAACCCATAGTTAGAAAATTACAGAGCTACATACAGAATACTACATCTCTATTATTAAAGTTGGAAAATGTGAAATGGAAATCTAGTTATAGATTCCTAGTGGTAGATGTGGCATCTCTGTATACATCGATCCTTCATGAGAAAGGCATACAGGCAGTTGATTTTTTCTTGGAACATTGCAGTAACTATGACACAACGACCAAACAGTTCATCATAAATGCAATTGAATACCTAGTTACACTCAACTTTTTATGTTTGAGGGGGGTTTCTTTCTTCAAAGACGTGGGACCGCCATGGGGGCGAAATTTGCCCCCTGTTACGCCAATCTCTTTATGGGATGTGGAAGCGGTTCCACGTCTTTGGAGACAGGAACCCACTACAGGGAAAGATCATTATGTATGCCAGATTCATAGATGATCTGTTTTTTATCATAGACAGTGAGGAACAAAATGTAGAAATATTCTGTGATTATCTAAACCAAAATGACAGTGGCATAATATTGATAGGTGAACAAAACAAAAACACTATCTGTTTCCTAGATAAAACAATTAAGGGAGATAGCGACACTGGTCTAATTGAAACTGACCTGTATAAGAAACCCACATCGGGGAATACAATGCTAGATTATAGTTCATGTCATCCAAAGCATACTCTACAGGGTATCCCTAAAGGACAGTACATCAGAGCCAAACAAAACTGTACTAAAGAAGAGAATTATGAAACAGGCAGACATAATTACTGATCGTCTGAGAAATAGAGGGTATGATAAACAGACCCTTATTAAAGCTAGGGAAGAAGTGGATGCTTTACCTAGGAGTGAGGTTTTGAAATATAAAAAACAAGAAAAGGAACTAAGGGAAAAACAGAAAGATAAACCTAAATTCATTACAACTTACAGCTTGGAATATAGGAATATTTTCAGTATTGTCAGAGAAAGTATGCCTATCCTCTACTCAGATCCCATATTGAAAGGGATCATACAAGGGTGGGTGTGAGTTCATACATAGAAAGGGTAAGACGATAGGAAACTATATATCCCCATCAGACTGCTCAGATAAAATAAGTAACAAATGTTGGCTTAAACAAAGAAAATGTAAAACATGTGAATATGTTTTAGAGGGCGACAATTTCACCTCTACTAGTACCCAGAAATCTACATTAATTGTGCTTCCACACATGTAATTTACTTGTTGACCTGTAGGGGGTGTTTTAAACTATATGTTGGAAAAACAAAGAGACCCCTAAAGGACAGGTTTTTAGCACACTTAAAGGGACAGTACACTGTAAAATAGTTTTTCCCTTAATGTGTTTACAATTGCTTTTTTACCAACTGCAGAGTAAAACATGTATGAAAATGAGCTTTTTAAGGCTTATTTGTATATATTAAAGCTCTGATTGTGTTTTGAAGCTACAGCCTAATAAAATGGGTTGAGTTTGTAGGTATAATCAGATCTCATTACTGTATCACATTGTGTACATAAACCTTCTTCTTTATCTTATATCTGTCCATAAAACAATCACCAGTGCTTTTAGAGAACAATGGAAAAATCAACATTTTATTACCTTATCTCTGCTATATCCCACTGGGAATGTAATTTCTTCTGCTGGCTGTGTTTACAAAGCTTATCTATAGCTTGGACCTGCCGCCACAAACTTTCAGAATAGGTTGGGATACCACATGCTAGATCAACTATTTCAAATGCCAATATAAGGGTAAAGGAGCTACTTGTAAACAATTTAATACACTCCAGCAGGTAAAGTGGATCATTGGGAACAAATTAAAGGGGAGAAAATTTTTGAGTAAACTGTCCCTTTAAGGTCTACTGAGGACATAGAATCAGATACCCCCATAGCACGACACTTTAGGGAAAACCACAATTCAGACACCAATTTGTTGACAGTGTAGGCGATTGACCATGTCCCCATATGGAAAAGGGAGGGAGATAGAGAGACAAAACTATGTCTCAGGGAAACATTTTGGATTTTTACCCTCAACAGCACTGTACCACAATAGTTAAATTTTAGAAGAGACATTGACCTTTTTGTCTAGTTCTCCCTGTTTTTCATATTGTACCATATGAACAATAACAATACCCTTACATGGCTGGAATCAATAACTATTAATTAGGCAAATGAATGTATGTGTATTGAGTATAGTAATGGTATTGTTGAACAAGCTTATAGGGTTAAATCTTTGAATACACAACGGTATTATTTGGTTATATATGAGTCTGTAAATAGAAACCATTAGTATTCTTAGATTCATATAGGCTTATTATGCTTAATATAATGATTATTGTATTTATACCATATATTGTGCTCTTTCCATTTTTACAGAGTGAGGTCTTTAATTAAATGTATAAACATACACCTTTAAGGGGAGTGCCTATATAAGCTGGGATAGACTGGGATTCCCATGAGCAGTGAACAAGTGCATACAAGCATGAAACATGTCTGCCGCATGGGAACACAGCTGACCTTCTTCTCTGCAGTTTTTTGTATATAACCTGTTAGTCAAGTGTCTTATGCTGTAGACACTTACCTCCTGTTTTTAAAAGCTGCCTGGACATCTTCCTTATGCATATATATACAGTGAGGCCCCGGTTTACGCACGACTCGGTATACGAAATTTCGGTTTACGAAATCGAAATTTGAAGAAAATTTGACTCGGTTTACGAATTTTTTTCGCAATACGAAACAAAATGCCGGTCAAAATGCCGGTTTGCCCCCCTCGGTTTACGAATATTTTTCGCAATACGAAACCAGTGGCCCCTGTGCCCCCTGCATACTCAAGTATGATTGAATTAATGAAGTTTGGGTACCAGTGTAGAGGTGTTGGAGAGGTTTTGGAGCCATTTTGCAGCAAGTTGTTGAGCCTTTTGAGCCATTTGCAGCAAGTTGTTAAGCCTTTTGGAGCCATTTGCAGCAAGTTGTGGAGCCTTTTGGAGACATTGGAGCCATTTGCAGCAAGTTGTTAAGCCTTTTGGAGCCTTTTGGAGCCTTTTTTGGACACTTTACTTGAATTTTTTCGGACCTCCGGAACGCATTAATTGATTTTCAATGCATTCCTATGGGAAACCGTGTTTCGGTTTACGAATTTTTCGCAATACGAAACGACCCGGAGAACGAATTAAATTCGTAAACCGAGGCCTCACTGTATATATATATATATATATATATATATATATATATATATATATATATATATATATATATATATATATATATATATATATATATATATATATATATGTATATGTGTGTGTGTGTGTGTGTGTGGTGTGTGTGTGTGTGTGTAGCCCCATTTGATGCCAACAGAATGTCTGTACTAATGCAGAATCATATTATAGAAGAACTTAGAACTAGGTACAATTTGTATACCCTTATCTTCATACTTAAACCTTGGTAGCGGTAGAGGCTTGTTATATAAAGCAACAGTTAAAACCATTAATTTGTATGATAAAACAGAAACCTATTGTAACAAAAAAAAGGGAAAATAAAACAATAATATTCACAACTTAGTTATATGCAGTAGAGTTGTGTACAAAAACTTTGGGGGGGAAGGTCGAGGGTGAGTATAAGCTATATAATAACAGGAGAATGTTAGGTATTTTAACATGAGAGCCTCAATTTAGTGTGAACTGGAGATATGTACTGGAGTTTATCTAGCCTCAAGCTGGATGGCTGGAACCCCACGTCCCCTATCGGTATTATCCGACACCCAGTCTGATGAATTTAAAAAACGTGTCCAACTGAGGGATCAAACTTGCTTTAGCTCTCATGTAGTTATGTAGTGAAGGATATTCTTTGCAATCAGGCTCTCTTGGGGTAATTAAGTCCTCAGTCTTTAAAATGTGGTAAGGCCTCCCCATCACCGGCAGTCCAAAATCATTGCCCTCAGTATTAAAGTTTGTGAAGATATCTTTCTGTCCACAGTCCTTCAAGACCAGGAATCTAAGATGCACATTTTTACCTGGTTTCTTTGCATCAAAGCTCGATCTCACCAATGTACTTGACAGACCAGCCGCCCTTCTCTCCGGATCAGTGGGGCCTGCAGTAGGGCGCGGTGACACGGCTATGCCATGGGCCGGGAAGTGTTGAGTGGAAGTACATTTTAACTTTACCAGCCGTTCCAAGTTAAGGGTGTCCATGTCCGACAAATGGTAGTGCTCAGTAGATTCCGTAAAGGAAGTAGCATGGTGAGCCGCAGCTGCAAAGAGTAGCGAACTAAGATCCTTCTGAAGCTGTTCATAGCATTTTGTGATTGCGCTTGTTAATGTGTGCTCCCATGTTTCCACGGCTTCCAAAGCCTCCATGTTGTGCCCTATTAAGCCCTCTCTCTTCCAAAACCAGTGTAGGCTGCGATGTTGTTGATGATCTTTCTAGGCCACCATATGAGATACGCTCTTGTAGATTGTAAAGTTTATAGCAGTAGAAAAGATGGTTCCATTTGGTAGCATTCAATTCAACTGATCTTCCTCTGTCAGATTATGCTTTTTTTAGCAAGGGGAAAATAATTATATAGAACGGTATCCAACAAATTATCTCAAATTTATGTAGAGCTTCTCTTTTTGTGACTTTTCATGGCGGCTGCTAAGACACGCGGCCCCCTGTTCTCTTGGTATTCTTAGTTGAAAGCTAAACCTAGGAGGTTAATATGCTAATTTCTAAACCCTTGAAGGCCGCCTCTTCTCTCAGGGCATTTTGACAGTTTTTCACCACTAGAGGGTGTTTGTTCATGAGTGTCTTATAGATAACACTGTGCTCACGCACGTGGAGTTCCTATGAGCCAGCACTGATTGGCTAAAATGCATGTCTGTCAAAAGAACTGAAATAAGGGGGCAGTTTGCAGAGGCTTAGATACAAGGTAATCCCAGAGGTGAAACGTGTATTTATATAACCGTGTTGGTTATGCAAAACTAGGGAATGGGTAATAAAGGGATTATCTATCATTATTATTATTATCGGTTATTTGTAGAGCGCTAACAGATTCCGCAGCGCTATTATCTTTTAAAACAATAACAATTCTGGTGTAGACTGTCCCTTTTAAGTTTAAATGACTTTACTCTGGTGAGGGAGATTGCATTTGAGGGTAGATCCCAGATGGTCAGGTTTAATTGTGCTGGAATAGGGGTGTGGTCAGGGTGAAGTGCACTGGTGGAAGGTTTCTGTTAGGGTTAATTTGCAATGAAGAGTATTGTTTATTTTAGATCCTCCACATTGGGTTTAGGTTGTTAAACACCATTGTATTCTAAAAGCAGCTGGACATCAGCTAATAATATCGCTGCTACCAAACCAAGACCCTGCACTAGCATTGTCCCCTGTCGCACAAAATAGCTTCAGTCATCCCATATTCTTGCTATTATGTTACTTCTACTCACCTAAAAAGTAGTATATCTGGCTCTTACTTGAAAGCTGCCACAGTGTTTGAGCTGTTAATCTTTTGTGACAGCTGACCTGCCGCCAATGTTCCCTCTGAGGCCAGTGTTGTGTTCGGCCCAGCAGTGAAACAGTTAATAAGGGAACCATGCCTTGCAGCCTGCATTGTGCAGTGTTTGCTAATTGAAGGGTGCAATTCCCTAATTTACAGTTTCACTGCTGGGCCACACACAAAACATGGTCTTAGAGGGAACATTGCCTGACACTATTGATAACAACATGGCTGGCACTCTGCAGTAGTTCAATTGTTATCATTAGCAGCTCACTCAAAGTGACAGTAAAGTCAAAATTAACTGTTCATGGTTCAGATAGAAGATGCAATGTTAAACAACTTTCCAATTTACTTCTGTTATCTAAATTGCTTCATTTTCTTGGTATCCTTTGTTGAAAAGCATACCTAGATAGGCTCAGGAACAGCATTGCATTATTGGAAGCTAGCTGCTGATTGGTGGCTACACATATATGCCTCTTGTCACTTGCTCACTCAATGTGTTCAGCTAGCTCCCAGTAGTGCGTTGCTCCTCCTGTAAAAAAAAAAGGATACCAAGAGAATGAAGCAAACTCTATAATTGAAGTAAATTGTAAAGCTGATTGCAAATGTAGCCCTATCTGAATCACAAAAGAAACATGTTGGGTTTCAGGTCCCTTTAAGATATAGCTCACAGTTTGCTCATATTTTTTTAAATCATTTATAAAGTTACTTTAAGAATAATTTACAAATACATGAGGGAGTGTCTCAGCAACAGTGACATTATGATCCAAGTAAAAGTAACTACAGAAACGTTAAGACTTGTAGCAAAATGAAATGTTGTCAAACTTGTTTTCTTTTTTCAAACGGTTATCTAAAAAAACTTTATTGTACGTTTAGATTGCAGTTCAAAAGGGACATTCTACAGCAGGGGTGTCCAAACTTTGCTCTCCAGAGGTTTTGGAACTACATTTCCGATGATGCTCAGCCAGCATTTTATCTAGCTGAGCATCATGGGAAATGTAGTTCCAAAACCTCTGGAGAGCAAAGTTTGGACACCCCTGTTCTACAGTAAAATGAGTGTATCTAAAATATCTCAGCAATTAACCATTGCATTGCAAAATATCTGAATGCAAAATAAAAGTTTAAAAAAAATGTTTTATATTGTTAGTAAAATTTGCTGTCCGTGGATAACACCTCTTGTATATGTTTACCTTACACATAAGTTCCTGCACTTATCAAGCAATCACTTTGTTTTAATGTTTGTGCTTATTCAACTTGTAAACTGGAGTGCGCCTTTGTGAATGTGAGTTCCATAATAAAGTCGCAATCACTTTTAAAGGGACAGTCTAGTCAAAATTAAACTTTCATGATTTAGATAGGACATGCAATTTTAAACAACTTTTTAATTAACTTTTATCTTCAAATTTGCGTTCTCTTGGTATTCTGTTGAAAGCTAAACCTAGGTAGGCTCAAACACTAATTTTGAATCCTTTGAAGGTCGCCTCTTATTTCAGTGCATTTTGACACTTTTACAGCTAGACAGCACTAGATCACGTGTGCCATATAGATAACATTGTGCTCACTCCTGTGGAGTTATTTATGAGTCAGCACTGATTGGCTAAAATGCATGTCTGTCAAAAGCACTGAGATAAGGAGGCAGTCTGCAGAGGCTTAGATACAAGGTAATCACAGAGGTAAATATTGTTTTAATATAACCGTGTTTATTATGCAAAACTGGGGAATGGGTAATAAAGGGATTGTCTATCTTTTTAAACAATAAAACTTCTTGAGTAGACTGTCCCTTTAAACATACTGTTGTGACTGTGTTTGGACTTAGAGTACAGGTGGCCGTGTCCCTCCCCTATAATAACCCAGTCACAATTGCGCAATCTTGTTTAAACATCTTGTATGCAGATAGCGTGTTACAATAGAGCAAGTTCGCGCTTTACAGTTTTAGTACTGTTAAAATCCAGTGTAAGAAGATAGACGTCCTTCCACTATAATAGAAACGTTACCATCTTTTTTTTTTCAAATCACATGAAAATGTAAACGGTGCTTTAAAGGGACAGTCTACTTCAAAAATGTTATTGTTTAAAACATAAATACTTGTCAAAGATTTAAAGTGACAATATAGTGAACAATTGTGCCTTGTATGCTCATCATGCCAACATAAAATTGTCATTCAGAGGTTTAGTGGTGCAAATGGGAACAGAAAGCAATAGGTTTCTATGGAGCTCATTATTGTGTGTTCCTATTTGAAAGCCTGATTATGAAGACGTCTGTACTGTTTGTGACAATCACAACAGTGCGAGTGTGACATATACATTCACATTAAAGGGACAGTGTACTGAAAAATTGGTTTCCCTTTTTATACCAGCTGCAGAGTCTAAAAAGTATGAGAAATTGCCACTTTATCTTTATTTTTGTAAACAAAATAGCTGGTTTTGCTCTTTGAAACCACAATCCATCAAAATTGTCTAGGCTTGCAGAGAGATCAGACATCCTTAACTTATCACTCAAATGCTTCCCTTTCTTATCTCTATCTATAGATAACACTTAGAAATAACAATTGAAAATGAACATTTTAGAACTTTCTCTCTACACTCCCTACTGGGGGTGCAATCACATATGTGGCAATTTTTTAGTCTAATAGAGCGATCACATATACGGCGCAGCAGACAAGTTATGCACGTATATATTACACGTCGGCCACAGTTTTAACTCCTATAAACTAACATAGAACTGGCGTCTCCGGTCGGCATCACATATTCAGCGCAAGGACTTATGCGCGCAGAATGGAGACATTTTACTTCATTTTCACTTCGCCACACATAGGCAGGTGCAGCAAGCCTTGCGCTGACTATAAAAGTACAGTAACTCCCTGAAAACCTTAAATGGACAATGAACCAAATTTTTTTTCTTTCGTGATTCAGATAGAGCATGTAATTTTAAGCAACTTTCTAATTTACTCCTATTATCATTTTTTCTTCGTTCACTTGCTATCTTTATTTGAAAAATCTAAGCTTCTTTTTTGTTTCAGACCTCTGGACAGCACTTTTTAATTGGTGGATGAATTTACCCACCAATCAGCAAGAATAACCCAGGTTATTCACCAAAAATGGTCCGGCATCTAAGCTTACAGTCTTGCATTTCAAATAAAGATACCAAGAGAAAGAAGAAAATTTGATAATAGGAGTAAATTAGAAAGTTGCTTAAAAATGCATGCTCTATTTGAATCATGAAAGAAAAAATGTGGGTTCAGTGTCCCTTTAACAAACACCTATCACATGCGCAATATCAACCCCTAAACCGCCATTCCCCACATCGCAATAACTAATAAAAGTTAACCCCTAAACCTCCATCCCCTGACATCGCAAACTATCTAATTTACCTATTAACACCTAAGTCACCAACCCCCCACAACGCAAACACCTAATTAAACTAACACCTAATTCGCCAACCCCCCACAACGGAAACACCTAATTAAACTATTAACACCTAAACGGCAACCCCCCACAACGCAAACACCTAATTAAACTATTAACACCTAAACTGCCAAACTCCCACAACGCAAAGTATTTAACTGAAAACTAAGCCCCCTAACCTAACACCCCCTAACTTAACCCTAATTAAAATATACAAAACAAAAACTACTAACTACATTAGAGGCCTCAGACATGCAAGTGCTGTCGCCATAGGCTCACCGTTCCAGTACCTCATTGCTGGCAATAGAGCCACCCAAACTGTTAATTTTGTTTCACAAAAGTTAAAGGATTACAAACTTTTATCTTTTTTTGTTATATTAAAACACATATCTACGATTACTTGGATGTAATAAAAATTACCAACCTCAAATTCTTTCAAAACGAAGCATCAGAAACTTTTAATTCCGTTTTTTAATTTTCGTCTATAACGTCATCTAATCCAGCCCACTTTTTTAGCCCCTACATGTATATAACTCTCAACCAATAGTTTTCTCCGCTTTTGCATGTAATTATAATATTAATAGGTAGACAATCGCATGCGCACCAAACCGGGACCAAATAGCGCTTGCGCAGTGTGTGTTACTGACGCCGCAAATTCCTGGACATCATAGGGTATAACGCATGCACATTGTCAATAGCAATCAATGCTATTGGTGTGGATGACGTTGCACAATGTTGCGCATGCTCAATTGAAATTTTTGCCGCCATCTTCAAACTGCGGTTTGCACAGCGGATTGGCTAGGAGCCGCAGCTACCCACGGAGTGGGTTCGGAAACAAAAAAAAAATATTATTCGGATTGCAGCAATCAGATAGGGAACTGAAAAAGACATGCTATGACAAATATGTTTGGAAAGGTTTAAAAAAAAACGAAAAAGAGCGCAATCAGTTTTACTTACAGTGGTCCTTTAAATGAATCAATATGTGTACAGTTTCAGCATAGATAAAGACTCTGTTCGTTGATTTGCAGCAGATTTATCATTGGGTTCACACAGCACCAAAGTAAGACGGCCATCTTGGTCACTGCCCAGAAGCGTCCCCCCAAAAACACGTTTATTTTAATAACAAATTTAGTTAAAACATATAATAAACTATTTTACAGTATAATGCATATCCTATATAATAAAAGGACAGGTATGTTTGTCCGATGCAGTCGCTCAGAAGAGACTGTGCAAGGCAAACATACCTGGCCTTAACCCCTTATTGACTAGCGCCGATGTGCAGTAGAGACTGCACGAGGACGGCGCAAACATACCTGGCCTTAACCCCTTAATGACCAGCGCCGATGTGCAGTAGAGACGGTGCTGGTCATCAAGCCCTTAAAGACCAGCATCGTACCCTGTACGACGCTGCAGTTCTGGGCATCTCTCTGCCACAATCTCGCTAAAAGTAGCGAGACTGCGCTATTTCTGCATGCCCCACGAGTGGGGCTGTGCAGAAATAGATGTGGAGAGGAACCAAATCAGAGAGGGACACTTTGTGTCCCTCTCTGCAACGGGCAGCAGTGGTGCCGATCGTTGGTGGCATGGGAAGGATAGGAGGGCGGTGGGTGGGTGGCCATGCTGCGCTTAAAAATTTTGGCCTGTGTAGACTTTAGCACTAGTATAAATATAACACACCAAATACAAATGTACAATATACCCAATATGACCCAGCTCAAATATGTTAATTATTAATTTAGAAAATAACTATTGTATTGAAAATAAAGAGTTTCATTTTCAGTTCACATATATAAATTGTATTGTCATTCCACATTGTACAAAGGGATAATTTACATTACACCATCACTGCACATCTTAATGCTGCGTTTATCATTCCGCTACTGGCATAGAAGCCTCGCGTCTCTCAGTAAAGTATACTAAAACACCTCTACGCGAGACTACCTTCAAACAATGATTTGATTGCTTTAGAACATTTTACCTGCACTTTTAAATTGTGATGTGGATACCTTTACAACATGTTGCTATTGTGACATATCCTGATTTACACTGTAGTGAATGCTGTCCAGAAAAAAAGAGGTATATAAGCAATAAGCCAGAATAATGTTAAGTGGTTTATAAATGTGTCAATTACTTGAACTTACATTTTTGTTGTAAGTTTTATGGTCTGAGGGACAGATTATGAGTAGAGCGCTACCATTTGTGCGCAAGCATATCAGATTTTTGCATTCGTTTGCACAAAAAGTTAAATTGCACTCGTATTACAAGTTGAAAGTAGATGTGAACGCGCAAGCACAATCGCGATTTACGCTAGAATGATTACTGCAACCTCAGAGCTCTGGTTAACTGTTTTGCAAAACAAAAAAAAAATATATATATATATATATATATATATATATATATATATATATATATATATATATATATATATATATATATATATATATATATATATATATATATATATATATATATATATATATATATATATATATATATATATATATATATATATATATATATATATTCCCAAAACAGATCAGCACATCAAACAGTCTGTACAGCAGCCAGGGTGCACATAAATGAAATCCACAAGTCCAGAAGAAAAAAAGGCACTCACTGTTCACAGTAAAACGTAGCTTTTAATAAATGTCAAAAAGTTAAAACGACATAACGTTTCGGTGTTCACAAAACACTTTTGTCAAATGTCATAAAGTTATAGACAACCTAATGCCCAACAACTCACCTATCATACCTCAACACCCGCAGACTTATATACATCCTCGTTTTACACTCCTGTATGCGATCCACTGGGTACGCAGTGACGTCATGACGTCACTGCGTTGCGTGACCACGTAGTATCACGTCGCTCAATCACGCCTAGTCCGGTTACCATAGCAACCGGTATACAATTCCTCCGTAACTGCACCAGGCTAATAAGTCCCGGCTGTAAATGCAGAAATATGCAGGCGTAAAAGCCCAACATTAATGTATTAGGCGTTACATAATGGCCCATAATTATTGGCCACAGCAACAAATACTGATCTCAATATAGATCACAATGCAGGGGTGCAAAACATTAAAAACATTAGAACTAAATTAAAGTGCAATTAAAGTTAAAAGAATCAATCAGCCATGGATAGCAGGGACATGTAGAAAGAACACTCTATATACTTCATTAGTCTAAAATACATATATGCATATACATTTACATATTTACATATTTTGAACCAGAACAGATCTAACTTACATGCATAAGATACATTAATCCCCCCTTTTTTTTTTATTTATAGTTGTGCCGCCTGGAGTATGACTAGAAACCCATGGGTACCCACTAGGATGAAAATCCATGTGAATAGTTCCGGGTAGCTTAGCATACATCCATAGTTGGTAGATACAGATGAAGTTTATTTATTATAGAACGGTCCAAAGTCAAGGACAGTGTTCAGCCCTCTAGGGACCAATGTGTCCAGCATGTGGATCCATTTTGTTTCCACTTGTAACAACCTGTTATCTCTGTCGACACCCCTCCTTAATGGTGGCACATGGTCAATCAATATTGACCTCAAGCTTGATAAGCTATGATTACATTCAGCGAAATGCCTGGCAACTGGTTGCTCCGAATCCCCCTTTTTTAGTGCCTCCCGTATTGCACAGCGATGGTTTGTCATCCTGTCTCTAAAACTTGTTATTGTTTTACCAACATACACCAGGGAGCACGGACAGATTAACATATAGATGACATATGTACTAGTGCATGTTAATCTGTGGCGGATGGTGTATCGCTTATTCGTGTGCGGATGCTGGAATGTCTGGCCCCTCAACATGGTATTGCAAGTAGTACAATTACCACATGTATAGCATCCATATTTGGACGTCTTCAGCCACTTATCCTTCTGGTAACACTTCACCGGATCGGTTTTCACCAGTACATCCCGCAAATTCTCATCCCTGTGATATACCATCCTTGGTGGTTGCATCCTCTGGAAAGGAAGAGTTGGATCTGTTTCCAGGATTGGCCAATTTTTCTGTGCCGATTTCCTAAGCATATCGCTAGTCGGGGTAGAAGTGGTCACAAAATTCAGCCTGTTTCCAGAATAGGTTTTGCGTGTCCCTTCCTGTTGGGATCCCGTAACAATTCATCCTTGACCATTCTGACCATTCTCCTATTGTAGCCTCTTGCTACCAACTTGTCCTCCATTACAGTTAATTGATCAATCATGGTGGGTACCTCACTGTTATTACGAATGACCCGCATAAGCTGAGAGGTGATAATCCCTGTTTTCTGATGTTTGGGATGGAAACTCCTTGCCTCTAACAGAGAGTTACGGTCGGTTGGCTTCGTATACAATGAAGTTCCAAAGGAGTATCCATCCTCAGACATGACCTTATATATATTAAGATCCAGGAAGTCTATGGTCTCATCACTATACTCTAGCTTAAAGCGTATGGGACAGTCCATGGTGTTCAAACATGCCACCCACTCCTGGAGTTCCTCTTTACTACCCCCCCCCCACACCAGAAACACATCATCGATGTACCGTACATAATATTTGATGTGGGGATGAGCAAATGGTCTCATAGAAGTCTGTTCATACCAGGCCATGTATAAATTGGCATATGTGGAGGCCATGTTTGAACCCATAGCTGTCCCTGACACCTGCAAAAAGTAACCATTCTCGAACTTAAAAAAGTTTTTCTCCAAACACAGAGTGAGTAGTTCGCATAGAAATTCAATTGGAGGACCCTCGTATAGAGGGTTCCCAGTCACCATGCACCCGACAGCCGCCACCCCCCCCCCCCCCCGTGAGGAATGGAGGTGTATAGGCTGTCCACATCCATGGTGACCAAGATATCACCCTCCAGTAGTGTAGTATAGCCCCTTAGGACATTCAATAAACTGGGGGAATCCTGCAGATATGCTGGTGTTCCTTTTATTACTGGTTGGAGGTAGAAATCTATATAGATGGCCAAATTGGATAGCAAGGAGTCCCTGGCAGATACAATGGGTCTGCCAGGGGGGTTGTTCAAAGTCTTATGGACTTTTGGCAAAAGATATAGTACCGGCGTTCTAGGATAATCATTAGTCAAAAATTCAAGTTCCTGTTCTGTCAGTAGCCCTGCTTCACAGCCCCTATTAAGGCATTCATCAATATGTCTCTTAAATGCTTTGCCTGGGTTCCCAGTTAGTTTAACATATACACTAGAGTCGGATAGCTGTCTGTAGGCCTCTGCCCTATAGTCAGCATAATCCTGTAGGACTATGGACCCGCCCTTATCTGCCGGGCGGATAATAATACTATTATCATTGCTCAGTGATTTAATGGCATTCCTCTCATCCCAATTTAAATTCGGATAAGTGGAAAAAGGAGGCTTATCAGGAATTTCATTACATAACATTCTGGTGAAGTTCTTAATAGAGGGGTGTGTATTTACAGGTTCAAAAGATGATGGCTTTTTAAATTTAGTCACCACACCTCTAGTTTCATTTTTAAAATGATCTTTTAATTTGAGCTGTCTCTGTAGTCTGTGGATGTCCACAATAGAATCAAATTTATCACATCTAGGCATGGGTATAAATGATAACCCACGGTTCAAGACTGAAATTTCCACGTCATTCAGAGATCGACTGCTCAGATTGTACACAATACTTACTTCTTTTTGGGCTGTTTTTTGCGGTTTGCGTCTACCTCGCCTGATGTGCGTGCGTCTAGATCATTTGGATTTCCAGCCAGCGGTGGTTTCGCCGCTGACCTGGTAGCAACCCCAGAAAAAGACTGTGTCTGACTAGATGTATGTCCCTCACTATTGCCCATTGTGTCAGCAGTATTCTTTTCATTATCTGATGAGTCGCCACTAGTATCAACTAAGCTGAGATTGTTGCGTGCTCGTGGGTTTCTATGCCTGGATCTCATAGGGAGATCCTCCTTGCCATACAGCCACCTATATAAACGCCTATCTCTATAATCATTCTCAACCGTGTTCAATTTTTTGTTTTTAAATGCGACCAACTCATCTCTGTATTTAGCAATCACAGTGTCAAGTTTAGTCACCCAGTCCTGGGTTTTATCATCCAACAAAACATGGTAGCTCTGTGTTTTAGTGGCCTCAAGTTCTATTTTAATTTTATGTTCAAGTCTGCAGACCTCTTCTATAACTAATAACATAAAGGTCATAGGAGCATTTATTCAATATTGAGTACCACTTTCTACAGAAATCCATGTTTTGTCTCCCTAGTGTGGGGATATTTTTATTTTTTACGGTGATAACCTGAGAGATTGACTACCACTTACATGCAGTCTATCTCTTTTTGTGTAAATTCAGTAATTTATAATACACGTTAATAGGGGTATCACCCCTCAACTCACTGAGGTCATCTGTAACCCGAATCCGGTCCGCATCTTCGTCTATGAATACAAAGGGTTCTGCGTTGAAATCTTCATCCATATATCTATTTTCCATGTCCACTGCTATAGAAGCCATGTTGATGATAGTCTGTGCAAATAAAACAATCAAGATATAAATGGCATGTAGTTGGTTAATTCAGTTGTAATTCCAAATAGTGATTAAAGTTCATAAGTCAATATTCATAATGCTGGAGTGCTCAATCCAAAAAACAGCATAGTATCCCAAAACGGATCAGCACATCAAACAGTCTGTACAGCAGCCAGGGTGCACTTAAACGAAATCCACAAGTCCAGAAGAAATCCGCACACGAATAAGCGATACACCATCGGCCACAGATTAACATGCACTAGTACATATGTCATCTATATGTTAATCTGTCCATGCTCCCTGGTGTATGTTGGTAAAACAATAACAAGTTTTAGAGACAGGATGGCAAACCATCGCTGTGCAATACGGGAGGCACTAAAAAAAAGGGGGATTCGGAGCAACCAGTCACCAGGCATTTCGCTGAATGTAATCATAGCTTATCAAGCTTGAGGTCAATATTGATTGAACATGTGCCGCCATTAAGGATGGGTTGCGACAGAGATAACAGGTTGTTACAAGTGGAAACAAAATGGATCCACATGCTGGACACATTGGTCCCTAGAGGGCTGAACACTGTCCTTGACTTTGGACCGTTCTATAATAAATAAACTTCATCTGTATCTACCAACTATGGATGTATGCTAAGCTACCAGGAACTATTCACATGGATTTTCATCCTAGTGGGTACCCACGGGTCTCTAGTCATACTCCAGGCGACACGACTATAAATAAAAAAAGGGGGGATTAATGTATCTTATGCATGTAAGTTAGATCTGTTCTGGTTCAAAATATGTAAATGTATATGCATATATGAATTTTAGACTAATGAAGCATATAGAGTGTTCTTTCTACATGTCCCTGCTATCCATGGCTGATTGATTCTTTTAACTTTAATTGCACTTTAATTTAGTTCTAATGTTTTTAATGTTTTGCACCCCTGCATTGTGATCTATATTGAGATCAGTATTTGTTGCTGTGGCCAATAATTATGGGCCATTATGTAATGCCTAATACATTAATGTTGGGCTTTTACGCCTTTACAGCCGGGACTTATTAGCCTGGTGCAGTTACGGAGAAATTGTATACCGGTTGCTATGGTAACCGGACTAGGCATGATTGAGCGACGTCACTGCGTACCCAGTGGATCGCATACAGGAGTGTAAAACGAGGATGTATACAAGTCTGCGGGTGTTGAGGTATGATAGGTGAGTTGTTGGGCATTAGGTTGTCTATAACTTTATGACATTTGACAAAGGTGTTTTGTGAACACAGAAACGTTATGTCGTTTTAACTTTTTGACATTTATTAAAAGCTACGTTTTATTGTGAACAGTGAGTGCCTTTTTTTCTTCTGGACTTGTGGATTTCATTTAAGTGCACCCTGGCTGCTGTACAGACTGTTTGATGTGCTGATCCGTTTTGGGATAATATATATATATATATATATATATATATATATATATATATATATACACACACACACACATACACAGGGAGTGCAGAATTATTAGGCAAGTTGTATTTTTGAGGATTAATTTTATTATTGAACAACCACCATGTTCTCAATGAACCCAAAAAACTCATTAATATCAAAGCTGAATATTTTTGGAAGTAGTTTTTAGTTTGTTTTTAGTTTTAGCTATTTTAGGGGGATATCTGTGTGTGCAGGTGACTATTACTGTGCATAATTATTAGGCAACTTAACAAAAAACAAATATATACCCATTTCAATTATTTATTTTTACCAGTGAAACCAATATAACATCTCAACATTCACAAATATACATTTCTGATATTCAAAAACAAAACAAAAACAAATCAGTGACCAATATAGCCACCTTTCTTTGCAAGGACACTCAAAAGCCTGCCATCCATGGATTCTGTCAGTGTTTTGATCTGTTCACCATCAACATTGCGTGCAGCAGCAACCACAGCCTCCCAGACACTGTTCAGAGAGGTGTACTGTTTTCCCTCCTTGTAAATCTCACATTTGATGATGGACCACAGGTTCTCAATGGGGTTCAGATCAGGTGAACAAGGAGGCCATGTCATTAGATTTTCTTCTTTTATACCCTTTCTTGCCAGCCACGCTGTGGAGTACTTGGACGCGTGGGATGGAGCATTGTCCTGCATGAAAATCATGTTTTTCTTGAAGGATGCAGACTTCTTCCTGTACCACTGCTTGAAGAAGGTGTCTTCCAGAAACTGGCAGTAGGACTGGGAGTTGAGCTTGACTCCATCCTCAACCCGAAAAGGCCCCACAAGCTCATCTTTGATGATACCAGCCCAAACCAGTACTCCACCTCCACCTTGCTGGCGTCTGAGTCGGACTGGAGCTCTCTGCCCTTTACCAATCCAGCCACGGGCCCATCAAGACTCACTCTCATTTCATCAGTCCATAAAACCTTAGAAAAATCAGTCTTGAGATATTTCTTGGCCCAGTCTTGACGTTTCAGCTTGTGTGTCTTGTTCAGTGGTGGTCGTCTTTCAGCCTTTCTTACCTTGGCCATGTCTTTGAGTATTGCACACCTTGTGCTTTTGGGCACTCCAGTGATGTTGCAGCTCTGAAATATGGCCAAACTGGTGGCAAGTGGCATCTTGGCAGCTGCACGCTTGACTTTTCTCAGTTCATGGGCAGTTATTTTGCGCCCTGGTTTTTCCACACGCTTCTTGCGACCCTGTTGACTATTTTGAATGAAACGCTTGATTGTTCGATGATCACGCTTCAGAAGCTTTGCAATTTTAAGAGTGCTGCATCCCTCTGCAAGATATCTCACTATTTTTTACTTTTCTGAGTCCTTCTTTTGACCCATTTTGCCAAAGGAAAGGAAGTTGCCTAATAATTATGCACACCTGATATAGGGTGTTGATGTCATTAGACCACACCCCTTCTCATTACAGAGATGCACATCACCTAATATGCTTAATTGGTAGTAGGCTTTCGAGCCTATACAGCTTGGAGTAAGACAACATGCATAAAGAGGATGATGTGGTCAAAATACTCATTTGCCTAATAATTCTGCACTCCCTGTGTGTATATATATATATATATATATATATATATATATATATATATATATATATATATATATATATATATATATATATATATATATATATATATATATATATATATATATATATATATATATAAAGAAAGTCACAAAAGAAAGTTTTCACTTAAAACATTGGTGAGTGGTGAATGGTGAGTAAAGTATCGCTTGTATGAGAGATAAACAAATATATACAAACTGTGACCAAAGAGTACCTGGATTTATACTGTCTCGGCTGACTTGGAAGTTGTCTCTGATGTTCAATCATCCGGTCATAGGATACTTGGCTGCAATTCTCATGCACACGGGCAATTACGGTCAAATACACACACACGGTAAGGGATATATCACAATCAAATGTAAAGGAGCAACCAGGCGCTCAAACAGCCTATGGCTGTTATCCCTTACCGCTCAGTGGTGTGTCCAGATCCCGAACCTCACTTCCTCTGTTACCGGAGACTCCGCTCCAACTTCCGCTGTATCGGACAGCGTTGCTGTAATACAAGGCGTGCAAACGTGCAAAGGGGCGTGTCCAATCAAGCCCACAGTTACCGGAGTACTCTTAAACAGCTTGGTCACTTGCCATACAGGTATATCACCCAGCTCTCCTTGCTTCTGGATTTATTCTGGCACTGTGTATAAACTTGAAAAAGTAACGAAGGCAATCCAGTGCAAGTAAAAACAAGTCCTTTATTGAAAAAGTTAAAAGGTTCCAGGAGTGTCCAGAGACAAGTTTAGAAAGGCATCACAGGCAAACTGAAGGCTAACATGTTTCGGCTAGATAGCCGTAATCATAGCTAACTCAGGGGTGCCTATTTAAAAGCAAACCTAAAGATAATTGGTCTACAAATTTACCAATGCCTGTTCAGCCTAACACACTCGTGTGGGATTAACCCTTAGTAGGTATTCCCTCAAATGTCAATATACACAATATAAAATTGGGACAAATACATGGAAAGGGTTAAAGAGTATATACAAAATGAAAGCCATATTATACAAATGTGCTAGAAATGCATATTTGTTAGATTGTTTATACATATTAGCTTAAGAATGACAACTCATAAGATAGATAACAGTTTTTAACTTATGTTAATCACCAGATATATATGAAAGAGGCTCATATATTTATACTTAAATATGTATATATATATATATATATACACACACGCTGTGTGAGCAAGTGATAAGAGAAATAGATAGTGTTACAAATAAACATATAAATGTTTAAAATTTGTGTCATTTGACAGATTTACCATAAGTACATAGACTTAAAGATTAAAGGTAAAGAAACATACCTCCATCTAGTTCTCTTTTGTTATATTCAAAAACAAAAATAATTCAAATATATAGATTAAATCACTTCATTAACAAAGAGATTAAATGGATCCTTAGGGGATACATATATAATAATTTATAATGAAAACTATACATCAAACTGCTCAAGAGTATAAACAACATAGATACAGTATGTGCATATATATCTCTGCAAGTGAAGGAGACGTCAACACAGTAAGTTAAGGTGATCATCATTAAGGAACCATTAAACCAAATAGTATATATAAGACATATAGACAGGCCCATATATATAGATAAGAGTAAAGCAAGAATTATTGTCATTGTAGAGCTATAGATCCTAGAGTATAACCTAAGGTTCCCAACTCAGAGGAGAGGGATAATCTCCCTTATAAATCACTTCCAATAGTTGATAAGATCGTACTCTGAGTTGAGTCCCCTAGGTACCCTAGTCTGTAACTTAAATACCCAAAACATTTCGTGTTTAGCCAGGATCTTATCCCTGTCTCCACCCCTCTTTGGGGTATTGATCCATTCGATGGCTTGCCATCTGAATGTGTCATTTCTTTTTTGATGGACATATTTGAAATGTTTGACAAGGGGAGTGGTTGCCTCACCCAATTTGATAGTGGAGAGATGGTTGCATATTCTAGTATTGACCTCTGTTGTCGTGAGGCCTATGTATTGTAGCTGACATTCCACACATGTAATTAGATAGATCACATAGGATGAAGTACAGTTGAGGCAGGACAAGATTTTAAATTCTTCTCCTGTGATCGAAATACATTCGAAAAAATACAAAATTCACACGGCCTACATCTAGACCTGCCACACCTGTACATCCCTCTATGTGTAAGCCATGCACTTTGGGCATTGCTTGTCAATGGAGGAATTTCAGAAGGAGAGACAACATTTCCTATTGTCTTGCTACGTCTATAGGAACAGCGTAGACCCCCTTCAACACTTGCGACTAGTTTGTCATCAGTGGATAGCATTCGAAAGTGCTTATTAACTATTTTACACACATCCTTGTAATCATCACTAAAGTCAGTTACAAACGTGACCCTAGAGGATGTAAAAGTAGTAGGTGACTTCTTCTTATTTTATTCTTTTAGCAGATTTTTTCTGTCAATTTTGTCCACCTGTGATTGGGCCCTGTTAATGACATGCAGAGGGTACCCTCTTTGGGACAATCTGTCTTTCAAATGTTTACATGATCTGCATAGGTTGACTCATCCGTACAGTTCCTCTTCACCCTAATAAGTTGCCCCTTAGCAACTGCAAAAGGAACACTCTTTGCATGGAGGAGTCTAATTTTTGTAATGGGTTTCCTATATAGATCAACAGAGATACTCCCATTTTCTTTCCCAGTCAATTTGATGTCAAGATAGTTAATTGACTCCTTCTGGCTTTCAAAAGTAAAGCTAAGGCCCATTTGATTAACATTAAGATGTTGTATAAATTCTTCAACCTCATTCAATGGACCTTGCCAAACAAATAGAAGATCATCAATGTAGTGACGGTAAAGCGCTACATTGTCCTTGAATGCATTTTCACCTCCATAGATGTGGGACCGCTCCCACCAACCCATAAAAAGGTTGGCATAGGAGGGGGCAAACTTCGCCCCCATAGCGGTCCCACACCTCTGGAGGTAAAACTTGCCTTCAAAACGGAAGTAGTTGTGGGCCAACAGGAATCTCGTGGCTCTGAGTACAAAATTGGTAAACTCACTCGTAAAGTCTGAGTGTTGCCCAAGGAAAAATGCAATTGCCTTAAGTCCTTCCTCGTGAGGTATAGATGAATACAGAGCCACGACATCCACTGCTAACCATGAGTACTTGTCTGCATGCCATTATGTATTCTCCAATATACCAATTATGTCCTTGGTGTCCCTGACATTGCTATGTAAGGCTAGCACAAAGGGGTGTAGTATGGCATCGAACCATTCAGAGAGATGTTCAGAGAGTGACCCTATGCCCCTCACTATGGGTCTTCCCTGAACATTTTCAGTAGATTTATGTACTTTTGGAAGATGGTGGAAGATGGGCACCACAGGGCTATCTACTAACAAATAGTCATACGTAGCCCTGTCGAAATGCCCATCCTCCAAACCATCGTCCAACAATGATCTTAGTTCTCTCAAATAAGGTCTAGTGGGATCATTCACAAGGTGCAAGTACTGGGAAGTGTCATCAAGTTGTCTATAAGCTTTCCCAACATATGCCACCCTGTCCATGATAACCACTGAACCCCCCTTATCCGCAGAGCGTATTACAATCTCTTTCATAGCTTGGAGTTCATTAAGTGCCCTCCTTTCTTTGATGGTCAAATTCTGTCTACTGGGGACTCTGTCACGTTCAGATAGTTTAATTAAAGTGACACTGTACCTAAAAATTCTCTTTTGTAATTCATAAAGAGCATGCAATTTTAAGCAACTATCTAATTTAAAATAAAGGGGAGAGAAAGGTGCGCTAGGCCAAATCGATAACCAAACACCCCCTTAAAAAGACAAATATCCCTACAGTTGTCTAAAATAAGAGAGAAAATATACAGGTAATAAGGGAGGCGCTAAGAAAAGCCAAAGGTATCAAGCACTTAAAATTTAATAAAAACACATAAGCATACAATAACATATGTATAGGGGACGTCTCCCCAAAACGAAATACTAATAAATAAAAACTAAAATACTAAAAGATGCAATTGATAAAACTTCCACAGATTTAAAACCATATAATTTGTATAGAGCAGTCCCAATCAGTTCGTTTTAGTAGGGTCAGATAGAAATGTCTTTACTCCATATAAAATGTAACTGAGTCTGTGGTCAGCGTCTCACTAGTCAAATACCACCAAGCTGCCAAATTGATAGAGCAATAGCTGCCAAACAGTGTAAGTGGATAATAATATACTTGCAATTCCAAAGTTCTCTTACTGTGTAAGATATCACTTTAGCAGAACATTCAGCCGTGTACTTTACCAGATCCTTATCCGTGAAGTAGATGTCTTTTCCCCTCGCCCGGTATTCACCTCGAGCGGGGCCGACTGAAACTTTCCGGCGTCTGACGTCACTGAAAGATGTTCCGGTTAGGAGAAGAAGCCGATTCCTGCGCTTACTTCTATGACCTGTAGTCACGGTCCTCTCAGATGAGCCCTGCACTTAGTGCTTATAGCACGCAAGGGATTGGATACTGGGCAAAGTGAAGGATATCCCAGAAATGCTGCCAAACACAAGTCCTACAGATGATTTACTCCTATTTAGGAGAAGATAGTTCCAAAATGTATAACCCGGGTTATTAAGTAGGAATCAAAAGATATGTAGATTGTTGTCACAGAAATAAAATCAACAACACTGCCAACACATACGACGCGTTTCGCCCTCCTATGGGCTTTATCAAGATAGTGGTGGCAAGTGTGAATGACCTTATTTAAAGGGGTATCATTCAGTCTGATTGGTGGTGGTTTCAATTAGCAGATTTGCTTTAAGGTGGTATTTGACTTTCAGTAGCAACTTCTTTTTAAGGTGGTATTTTTCTCTTCTGACCTTTTAAATGAAATCACACAATCTTGCTACTAAAGGGACCTCGCAGTTGTACCAGAAAAAGGACCGCAATAGAATAATAAATAGAATATTCATAAATATTTAACGGAGAATCTATATGTGAATAATAAGAGATATATAACAATGTTATATATCTCTTATTAATCACATATAGATTCTCCGTTAAATATTTATGAATATTCTATTTATTATTCTATTGCGGTCCTTTTTCTGGTACAACTGCGAGGTCCCTTTAATAGCAAGATTGTGTGATTTCATTTAAAAGGTCAGAAGAGAAAAATACCACCTTAAAAAGAAGTTGCTACTGAAAGTCAAATACCACCTTAAAGCAAATCTGCTAATTGAAACCACCACCAATCAGACTGAATGATACCCCTTTAAATAAGGTCATTCACACTTGCCACCACTATCTTGATAAAGCCCATAGGAGGGCGAAACGCGTCGTATGTGTTGGCAGTGTTGTTGATTTTATTTCTGTGACAACAATCTACATATCTTTTGATTCCTACTTAATAACCCGGGTTATACATTTTGGAACTATCTTCTCCTAAATAGGAGTAAATCATCTGTAGGACTTGTGTTTGGCAGCATTTCTGGGATATCCTTCACTTTGCCCAGTATCCAATCCCTTGCGTGCTATAAGCACTAAGTGCAGGGCTCATCTGAGAGGACCGTGACTACAGGTCATAGAAGTAAGCGCAGGAATCGGCTTCTTCTCCTAACCGGAACATCTTTCAGTGACGTCAGACGCCGGAAAGTTTCAGTCGGCCCCGCTCGAGGTGAATACCGGGCGAGGGGAAAAGACATCTACTTCACGGATAAGGATCTGGTAAAGTACACGGCTGAATGTTCTGCTAAAGTGATATCTTACACAGTAAGAGAACTTTGGAATTGCAAGTATATTATTATCCACTTACACTGTTTGGCAGCTATTGCTCTATCAATTTGGCAGCTTGGTGGTATTTGACTAGTGAGACGCTGACCACAGACTCAGTTACATTTTATATGGAGTAAAGACATTTCTATCTGACCCTACTAAAACGAACTGATTGGGACTGCTCTATACAAATTATATGGTTTTAAATCTGTGGAAGTTTTATCAATTGCATCTTTTAGTATTTTAGTTTTTATTTATTAGTATTTCGTTTTGGGGAGACGTCCCCTATACATATGTTATTGTATGCTTATGTGTTTTTATTAAATTTTAAGTGCTTGATACCTTTGGCTTTTCTTAGCGCCTCCCTTATTACCTGTATATTAACTATCTAATTTACTCCTATTATCAATTTTTCTTCGTTCTCTTGCAATCATTATTTGAAAAAGAAGGCATCTAAGCTTTTTTTTGGTTTCAGTACTCTGGACAGCACTTTTTTATTGGTGGATGAATTTATCCACCAATCAGCAAGGACAACCCAGGTTGTTCACAAAAATGGGCCGGCATTTAAACTTACATTCTTGCATTTCAAATAAAGATACCAAGAGAATGAAGAAAATTTGATACTAGGAGTAAATTAGAAAGTTGCTTAAAATTTCATGCTCAATCTGAATCACGAAAGAACATTTTTGGGTACAGTGTCCCTTTAAGTCATCCTCTACACGCTTGTAAAAAGTCTCAAGTATACTACCACGACTGTGTATAGGATAGAATTCAGATGGTTTTTAAAATTTTATATATATATATACTGTATATATATATATATATATATATACTGTATATATATATATATATATATATATACTGTATATATATATATATATATATATATACTGTATATATATATATATATATATATACTGTATATATATATATATATATATATACTGTATATATATATATATATATATATATATATATATATATATATATATATATATATATATATATATATATATATATATATATATATATATATATATATATATATATATATATATATATATATATATATATATATATATATATATATATATATCCAAGTCTAACATATGCATCCAAGGAAAAAAGCATCCAAAGTATAACATATGCATCCAAGGAAAAAAGCACTCACCGGGTCTTTACAGCATCAAACAATTTTAATATGTGACGTTTCGGGGTTGCCCCCGTCTTCAGACAACTTATTGCAACAATAAGTTGTCTGAAGACCGGGGCAACCCCGAAACGTCGCATATTAAAATTGTTTGATGCTGTAAAGACCTGGTGAGTGCTTTTTTCCTTGGATGCATATGTTATACTTTTAAAGCACCCCGGGCAGGCTGGACTTGAATGCTGTGTTACTGTGAGTTCTTCTACCCCCTTGGAGAATATATATATATATATATATATATATATATATATATATATATATATATATATATATATATATATATATATATATATATATATATATATATATATATATATATATGTGCATTGGAGCCCCTTTTATTATTATTGGTTATTTGTAGAGCGCCAACAGATTCCACAGAGCTATAAACATAGGCGGCATACAAAGTAACATTTATAGGGATCAAATGGGTAGAGGGCTCTGCAGAGAGTTGCACTGTTGCAGTCAGCTGTTGTGAAGGTGATCTGCAAACAGTTGGGCTCTTAGGCTTACATGTTAAGGGGGTTTATGGTGGATATTAATGGAGGAGAGGAACTGTTATTAGGAAAGGTTAGTGTAGGTTGTATGTATCCCTGATCTCTAGAGTCTTTAGGGAGTGCTTGAAGCTTTCAAAACTATATATATATATATATATATATATATATATATATATATATATATATATATATATATATATATATATATATATATATATATATATATATATACGTATATATTTAAGCACCTTTACCCCCAGTTAAAGATATAATCTCTCTCAGTAATGATCTAACAATTCTTAACTGGATACCATCGTGAGAACTGAGATATATTAAAGATCTGGGCCAAATAAACTCAATTGCTAAACAGTCACACAAAGACCTAACAAAGTTGTTTTTTCAAAGCAAGCCAACAATAAGCCATGTGAATTTTTTTAACAACATTGTGTACAATTATAATTCAAAAGAAGTGTGAAATATAAAGCTATACCACACACATTTGAGTACCAATACCCCCAGTGTGATACATAACCCCTCTCAGCGTTTACTCAATATTTTGTAGCAGGTTATCATCCAAGAATGTGAAATATAGCAAATACCTGGGTGAAGCAAATAGGCACAAAAAGATTAAACAATAGTTGTTAGCTCAAGCAAGCCATCAAGAAGGCTATGTAAATTACCTAACAACATTGGGAAAATCATAATTTTGCAAAATAGTTTGCTCCCCATACCACTCTATAATTACTAGTGATAACTAACATAATGGAGATGTGTTTTTAACTATGCGAAGGCAGCAGATGTCAGTGAAATCTAGCTGTCATTTTTAGATTCACATAATAAAAGTTAAATTTTAACATTTCTCTTATTGACTGTGGAGATCATATAACAAAATTCAATATTTAGAAACAGTGCACAGAAGCATACTTTTTTTGGATTAGGTTCACACACTTGTGAGCTTAGTCTACCCTTTGAATATAATAATATATGTGTGTTAACTGGTGTTTTTTCTACCTCCATTTAAAGCTTAGATTCCGATCTTCTCAATGAGCATTTCACTCACATGTATTAATTTAAAGGGACATGAACCCCAAAATGTTTCTTTCATGTGCTTGTCTGGAGCACTATACGACAGAAGTTATGCAATAATATTTTTGAACACTAGATGGCAGCAGTGTTAAACACTAACAAAAAAGCAGCGTCACTATGTATATGAGCTTCTGTAACTGTCTTTGTGTGTGTGATATCTCCTTATAGTGAGTAAACTGTAATATTTACAAGACGGTTGAAGGGACCCAAAGTGTTTTTTTTTTTCATGATTTAGATAGAGCATACATCTTTAAAGAAAAAGTTCCAAAACAACTTCTATGATCAAATTTATGCTGTTCTTGTGATATTCTTTGTTGAAGAGAATACCTAGTTAGGTAGAGTGAACATTTCTGGAGAACTATACGGCACAGTTTTGGAAGAATGCTTTTAAGCACAAGATGGCAGCAGTGTTTGCACAATGTCTAACATTGTTAAAGGGACAGTACAGTCAAAATTAACTTTCATGATTTGAATAGAGCTTGCAGTTTTAAAAATGTGCTTCCTTCTCTTGGTATCATTTGTTGAAAATCATACCTAGGTTGGCTCAGGAGTAGTAATGCACTACTAGGAGCTTGCAGCAGATTGTTGGTTGCACATACATTCGTCTTATCATTGGCTCACCATATGTATTCGGCTAGCATCCAGTTCCAAAAGTGTATTGCTGCTCCTACAGCAAAGGATACCAAGAGACTAGAAGTAAATTGGAGAATTGTTTCAAATGGTATGCTATAACTGAGTCATCAGAGAAAAAAAATGGGTTTTATGTCCCTTTAAAAGCATTGTAGCGAAACTTCTGCCATCTAGTGCACCAAAGACTTGCAAGCTCCTGAGCCTACCTACCTTGTTTTTTTTAATTGTACATTAGATTTATGTCCCTTAAATGTGGCAAACAAAGCATTTTTAATTTTGTAACCATTTCACCTTATTAGATAAAACAGTCTGAATTACAGGTAATTATCACCAAGATCTGTCACAAATCCTGTACTCTAAGCCATCAGAAAATGATTTTTTTTCCGCACAAGAATTATAAAAAATATATTTAAAGATCTTTACCCTGTACCCTCTCTGTCTATTACTAGCAGGAGAGTGATAAAAACCAACTGCTCAGTTGTGAAAACTATAAATGAGGTGAATGTGACACAAATTGGTCAGGGTGGAGAGGATTTCTGCGGCCACTGTATTGAGAACAAGGTCCTTCTTCTGTATCAATATATAAATATTACTGTATTTAGATGATATAACTAAGAATAACAATAGAAGTTTCAAAGCATTTGTAGATGAGATGCAAGAGAAAAGAAAATGTTAGAATGTTCTGCAGTCTTGCAATAAATTAGCATAGCTGATGGATTTGAAAATGTTTTGAATGCATCAATATCGTTGTTTGCTGTAATTGTTTTTCAATAACCACACTCCACACACCACTAGCCTTATTTAGAGGAGAGTCATTTTGTTAATTGTGTTGCAGGTCTGTTATTTTATAATCTCTTCTGAAAGTAATCAGGGGCAGATATGTAGCAGTGCTAGTACCCTTCCAGTTATTAGAATTGAAAAAATCTTAACATGAAACCCAAAATTTAAACAATGGTCAAATTTAATTCTATTATCAAATTTGCACTACTGGGAGCTAGTTGAACACATCAGGTCAGCCAGTCACGGGACATATATGTGCAGCCACCTATGAGCTGATAGCTTCCTGCAGTGCATTGCTGCTTCTAAGCCTACCTAGGTATGATTTTCATCAAATGATAGTAAAAGAACAAAACAAATTAGATAAGAGTAAATTGGAAAGTTTTTTAAAAATACATCCTCTAAATCATTTAATTTTGACTTTACTGTCTCTTTAATTTACATAATTAAATTACAGGATAAGGGGACAAAATAAAAAAGTAGAAGGATTTTGAAAAGTTGTCTTAATACACATAAAATTAAACATTTATATAAGGGTTTACTGTCCCTTTAAGCAGGTATGGTGTGGACTGATTTAATGTAGCCTTTACTACCTCTTTTAATTTATTAAAAATAGTCTTTATTTACCATTCATTTTAAGATCAGGTACTAGACTTTGTGAGCGATAATATAATAATTAGTATCTGAAACAGCAAAATACAGGATTTTAAATTCATAGCCCAAGTCAAGCAAATTACACCACTGCTTCCCAAAAAGGATGAAACACTATCAGACATATTATCAGCTGTCCTGCATAATGCGGGACTGTCCTGTCCTCTATTGAAGATGACTGGGACTGTCATAGCCACACTAGAACTGCCATAACCATACCTAGAAGCACACTGCACATCCAGCTTAACCCAAGAGTGCCAAAACTGCTCAGATTCCAATCACCCAGTGGATCACGGTTTATAGTGAGTCTATGGTTAGTTGTTGCAAGACTCTACACCTGTGACAAAGCTGTGTATTATAGGGAGGTTGTTTAACAATGACTTTGGGAGTAAACACTGACCACATTATAGATGCCCACTACACCCAGGGCAAGTGCAGATATATTTATTGAGGTTTTGAGCATGAAGCGGATATAGGCACCTGGTTCAGACTAGCAGGACTCACCATAATATTGAGAAACTTAAGCAGATAAAATGTAAATATGTGCTAGCAATTTGTAAAGTATATCCAAGCAGCAGAATCAGCACCCACTGGTGCAACAACCTAAGAGGCTCTCATGAAATACCTGCAAAAATCCAGAGACCAGAAAATAAACTCCAATTTAGCAAACACTACGTTTTGCATACTAGTGAAGTGCTGACCTTAAAAAACTTAAAGGACAGTGTACTATAAAATCGTTAATTTGTTTACAATGACTTATACTAGCTGCAGAGTTTAAAGTGTATGAAAATTGTTCCTTTGGGTATATTTTTGTATATATAAAATAACTGTATCTGCTAATTAAAACCACAACCCAATAAAATGGAAAGCAGACCTCATTAGCTTTTCAACAAAACCCTTCTTATGTATTTTATCTCTCTATAAACAGTGAGAACAATGCTTACTGAAAACAATTTAAACGAACATTTTATTATCTCTCTCTCACCCCCCCCGATTTCATCTAAATGTCTTTGCTCGCATAGCTTTTCTATAACCTCTACTTAAGTATTGAAATTACAAAATAAAGGTAAAGGAATTATTTGTAAACATTTCAATAAACTCCAGTAGTTAAAATAGTGTAGTAAACTAGCTACATTTCTATAGATAGATCACATTCACACATATTCTAAGCACAGAGGACTTTAGTCACATTATAGACACTCACTTTCATACACTAACTTGACCATATTTTTCCATAGGTGTTGCACTTGTTTACAGGTGTTGCACTGCTGGTTAATTGGTAGGTGGAACCTTTTTGGGTTTATAAGGTGTGTTGTTAAAGGGACAGTCTACATCAGAAGTTTAAAAAGATAGATAATCCCTTTATTACCCATTCCCCAGTTTTGCATAACCAACACAATTATATAAATACACTTTTTACCTCTGTGAGCTTGTTTCTAAGCATCTGCAAATTGCCCCCTAATTTCAGTTCTTTTGACAGACTTGCATTTTAGCCAATCAGTGCTGGCTCCTAGGTAATTCCGCTTGTGTGAACTCAATGTTATCTAAATAACACACGTGAACTAATGCTCTCTAGTGGTGAAAAACTGTCAAAATGCATTTAAATAAGAGGCAGCATTCAAGGTCTTAGAAATTAGCATATAAGCCTACCTAGGTTTAGCTTTTAACTAAGAATACCAAGCGAACAAAGCAAAATTGGGGATTAAAGTAAATGGAAATGTTGTTTAAAATGACATGCCCTATTTGAATCATGAAAGTTTACTTTGGACAAGGCTGTCCCTTTAACTTTGTGAAACAGCTCTGCACTGGTGAAGTTTTTTTTATCTTTTTATCTCTTGGAAAAAGACAGTATAAACTGTTGAATTGCATTGAGATTTTAATTGTATAAATTGTGTTTCAAGTAAATAAAAATTTTGAACAAGAATCATTTTTGTTCACGATTCTTCAATTAAACTGAAGAGGCTTTCAAATATATTTTTCACATGTGAGTATATTCCATTTAGTAATACCGGCTGCCTGTGTGTTCTACACATTAAAGGGACACTGAACCCAAATTTATTCTTTCGTGATTCAGATAGAGCATGCAGTTTTAATCAACTTTCTAATTTACTCATATTATCAATTTTTCTTTGTTCTCTTGCTATCTTTATTTGTGAAAGAAGGCATCTAAGCTTTATTTTTTGGTTTAGAACTGTGGACAGCATTTTTTAATTGGTGGATGAATTTATCCACCAATCAGCAAGGACAACCCAGGTTGTTCACCAAAAATGGGCCGGCATCTAAACTTCCATTCTTGCATTTCAAATAAAGATACCAAGAGAATAAAGAAAATTTGATAATAGGAGTAAATTAGAAAGTTGCTTAAAATTCCATGCTCTATCTGAATCACAAAAGAAAAAATTTGGGTTCAGTGTCCCTTTAACTAGCACTGTCTGGCTGTGAAAAGCTAATAAAAGGGATTAGAAATTAGCATATGAGCTTTCAACAAAGAATACCAAGAGAACAAAGCACATTT